>NC_133374.1:31009732-31032391 GCF_049309525.1 Garra rufa
AAAAGCAAAACAAAAATGCAGAAGGCAATTAGATGTATTTCCACTCACATACCCAACAACCGCTGAACAACGGCAACACACAGTCCTCGTCTTTTCCACCACTCTCTCGCCTGTACTACTGTAACTGACTGGAAAAGCGAAGTTTTCCCAAACTTGCGATCTAAGGGGCCGTTCACATGTCGCGCCTAAAAACGCGTGAAAAACGCTGATCAACAAAGCGCTCGGGCGCTTGCGCTCCGGAAGCGTCTGCCGTTTCTAAGCAACCATCAGCTGCGCTCTAGCTCCAAGCCTATGCGTCTCCATGCATTGTTTCTTCTATTAGCGTCAAAATAATGGGGGCTTGACAAATCATAAAGTTCAGGAAATCCCTGGACCACAATGATGGACCGTCGAGCTGACAAAAAAATTGCAGAGTGCCAGAGAATGTAGACGGGCTCTGATAGAGCGCATACATAGGCGGAGCTCGGCTGCATCGACGCCAATCAGAGCTTCAGAGCTAAAGCGGGGCTAAATATTAGCTGTCCCTAAAGAACCCGCGTATCTAACAGTAGTTCCGCATTACATTAATTATTTTGCAGGCAAGTTTTTTTTTTATTTTCATACCGTGTATTCTCCGTTTAAATTCATGCACCGAACCGTGACCCCCGTACCGATTCGGTTCGAAACGAATACATTTACCGTTCCACCCCTAATATATATATATATATATATATATATATATATATATATATATATATATATATATATATATATATATACACACAGTCAAGCCTGAAATTATATCATACCCCTGGCAAATTCTGACTTAAAGTTACTTTCATTCAACCAGCAAGGTTTTTTTTGGATCGGAAATGACACAGGCTTCTCCCAAAAGATAATAAGACGATGTACATGTGGCATCATTGTGGAAAAAAATATTTCTCAGCTTTTTTTTTTACATTTGAACAAAAAGTGGCATGTCCAAAATGATTCATACCCTTTGCAAACTGTCACAGTCTATGGGAAAATCCAAAGTTCTATACCATTCCAAATAGTCCAAGCTGTTCTAAAGCAAAAATTTAATTGTTTGGCCACAATGATGTAGCCTTCCTTTGGCGTAAACAAGGAGAAGCCTTCAACCCTAAGAACACCATCCCCACTGTCAAACATGGTGGTGGGAACCTAATGTTAGGAGACGTTTGTGTCATTTCTAATAAAAAAATAAAAAACTTGCTGGTTGAATAAAAGTAACTTTAAGTCAGAATTTGCCAGGAGTATGAATAATTTTGGGCTTGACTGTATATATAATATATAACATAATCATATGTCTGTTTGCTTTTATATTTCATGTGTAGAACAGTAGAAAATATCTTTTTTTAATACGGAAGATCTAGAGAGTAAATGCTCTCTGACTCATATAACACTCACGCACGAGGAAGAAAACGGACAGTGTTCTCCTTCAGATCACATAAATCAGTGGAGAATTAATAGAAATTATATTAAGAACATGTGAGAATAACCATCTGTTCTCAGATGCAATGATAACAAGAATGCATCCTCTTCTCTCTCGTAATACTCTTCTTCTGTTTTCGTTTACACTGGTTTTCGAAACAGCACCACCACTCTTGTCCTTTTGTGCAACAGCAGCTGCTCCGGGCACGTGATGTAATGCTCAGATCTTATTGGACGGCCGTGTTTTCGCTTTGCAAAACTAAAAAGATTCATCGGACTGGTTGTTAAAAAAAAAAAAAAAAAGTGTGCGAATGTTCGCGGACTATGTGGAAGCACTCATTGGAATCTGTTGTTTTATTCCAACGCGTCATCGCGTGCGATATTCTTTTCGCTTTTCCATGCTCAGTGTGGAAAGGCCTTAAGACCAGCCAACCAGCCTAGGCTGATTTTAGCTGTTTTTTTTTCAGCAGGGTTATGTTTGCCAGACTCATAATTAGTCCAATTTGAGCATCAAGAAGTCATATTTAAAATAGAACCACACTGAAAATTAATAGTTTAAGGATGTAAGACACCTTAACACATTTGTCTGTTTAGTATATCATATTATTATTAGTGTAACAGTTAAAGAGGATAAACATTATCATTTGACTTAAATGAACACATGTATTTATTAAACAGCCAGCAATTACTTTCAAATACCAACACTCAAAGTATAGAATGAGAGCCTCTTGGTATGTTTAATTGTAATCAAATGAAGTGATATGACATGCTGATTGACTGAAATTATGATAAATTATTGTGCTTCTGATTTCTTTAAAAGCAGATTTTGTTTAGAAAGTGAAATGTCTCGACATAAGCCCCATGTTGCAGCACTCAGTTCTGGATTAAGTGCCTTGTTCAAGGGCTTAACTCACTGCTAGGCCAATATCCCACAGTTCCTAGAATTGGATTCGAACCAAGATCATTTTGGTTAACCACCTTGGAGCTATGGCACATTGTGCCAATATCATGCAGAATAGAGAATGTGTGACCCATTGACCTTCACACTTTCCCCACCATTTGTTCATTTAGTTTCGAGAGCTTGTTCTCACAAAAGTACAGTTGGCTGAGTAACTGTCAGTGAAAGACTGCTGGGAAATATCAGTCCCAGATGGAGACAAAATCAGACTGCATTTCATGCTCTTTCAGAATCAGCTGAGAGAATGCAATGAGACACAGTCTAGAGAACAGAATGCTGGGTTTTCCCAGCAGTCTTTGTGAAACTGTGTCAAAAGAAAGTTTGAGGTTACGCAGAATTATTTTTAGAGAAATTATGAAACGCCTGACAAAATATACAAGAGAACAACACAGGAATATTTTAACTAAATCTAACCAGATTTGCCACCATTTTAGGACCTCTTGATTGATTGAATGTCATATTTCACCTATAAACAAACAAACAAACATTAATAATCAGCAATTATATTTTGCATAAAGATATTAAATACTTTTTGATTAAATAAAATCATACACTACCATTCTAAAGTTTGGGGTCAGTTAATTTTAGTTTTGTTACCAAAGCTGCATTTATTTGTTTAAAAATACAGTACAAACTGTATTATTAAGCCATTACATTATTATTTAGTGTCATATGATCCTTTAGAAAGTATGCTGAAAAAAAAGCTAAAGAAACATTTCTTATTATTAGCAATGTTGTCAATTATACATCTACAATTATTAAATAGTTGTGCTAGTTCACCTTTTTTATGGAAACTAATATTTTTTTTTTGCATTTTAATGAATCTATATATATTATATTTTGAATAAATATTCAAAAGACCAGCATTTATTTGAAATATACAGTAAATGTATAGCAATTGCAAGGAAAAAGTCAGAATTAAGATATATATATTAATCTAATTATATCTTGTAATTCTGACTTGTTTCTCACAATTGTGAGATTATTTCTCACAATTTAAATTCGTTTTTTTTTTCCTCACAGTTCTGATGTTTTTTCTCCCAACTGCGAGTTTATCTCACATAATTTTGACTTAAGAACTCTCAAACTCTGCGTTTATATTACAATTCTGAAAAAAAAAAGTCAGAATTGTGCGATAAAAAGTCACAATTATCTTGTTTTATTTTTTATACAGTGGTGGAAACAGGCTTCTATAATATACACTCACACATTTTATAGTTAAAGTACCTTGCAAAAGTATTCATACCCCTTCATTTTTTTTTCTCACATTTTGTCATGCTGCTGCCTTATGTTTTAAATTGCTTATTTTTTTCACATCAACCTACACTCTATACACCACAATGGAAAAGCAAAAACATGTTTTTAACATCTTTGCAAATGTATTAAAAATAAAAAACTGCAATGATTCCATTGCATAAGTATTCATACCCTTATCTGGGACAGTTGAAATTTATCTCAGGAGCATTCATATTGCTTGTAGATGTTACTCAACTTCGAGTGAAGCTAACCTGTGGCAAATTCAATTAAACGGGTATGATTGGGAAAGGCAGATATGTCTTAATAAAAGGTCAGGACAGCTAAAAATGCATATCAGAGCAAAAACCAAGCCCTGACTTAAAAAAAAAACTGCCTGTAGAGCTCAGAGACAGGATTGCATCAAGCCACACATCTGGGAAAGAGTTCAGAAAAAATTCTACTGTACTGAAGGTTCGCAGAAACATGTAGTCTCCGTTAACTTTAATGGAAGAAGTTGAAACAACCACGACTCTTCCTAGAGCTGGCCTCCTGGCCAAACTGAGCAATAGATGGAAAAGGGCCTTGGTTAGACTGGTGACCAACAACCTGATGGTCACTCTAGTTAAGCTCCATGATCATATATGCAGATGGGAGAAACTTACAAAAGGGCAAACCTCACTGCAACACTCCACCGATCTGAGCTTTATGGTGGTGTGTCAAGACTCAATCCTCTCCTCAGTAAAGATGCATGAAAACACACTTGAAATTTGGAAAAAAGCACCTAAAGGATGCTCAGATTGTGAGAAACAAGATTCTCTGGTCTGATGAACCTCAACTCCAAGCATCATGTTTGAAGGAAACCAGGCACTACTCATCACCTGGAGGGTACCATCCTAAAAGTAAAGCGTCCTGGTAGCAGCCTCATTTTCAGTGGCAGGGACTAAGGAACTTGTCAGAGTAGAAAGCTCAGTGGACCAAAATATTGAGGTAGCCTTAATGAAAACCCAGTCCAGAGCATTCAGAACCTCAAACTGGGCAAAAGGTTCACCTTCCAACAGGACAATGACCCCAAGCACACAGCAACAGTGGTTTATAGACAACTCTGTGAATGTCCTTGAGTGGCCCAGCCACAACCTTGGTTTGAACTCAGTCAAACATTTCTGGAGAAACCTGAAAATGTCTGCCAGCCCACATCCAAGCTGACCGAGCTTGAGAGGTGAAGAGGTGAGGAAATGTTGACGTGCAAAGCTTGTTGCATCATACCCAAAAAAACTTGAGGCTGTAAAGGTGCTTCAGCTTAGTTGTGAGTTAAGGGTATGCATACTTATGCAATGTACTTAATTCAGTTTTTAATTTTTAATACATTAAAAATACATTAAAACATAATACAATTCTGTTTATGCTTTGTCATTATGGTGCATGGAGTGTAAATTGATGTGGGAAAAAAGTAATTTAAAACAGTTTCACATAAGGCAGCAACATAACAAAATGTAAAAAAAAAAAAAAAAAAAAAAACAATTATACTTTTGCAAGGCACTGTACACATTTATAATATTTTAATTTAAATTACAGGCAACATACACATTGCAATGCTCCATTAATACTTATATATTATTTATAATTTAGAATGCAATATTATAAATGTTATTTAGTAATATAAAATGATATAATATAATCACTCTATTCCTGAAAATGTAATTAAGACATGTTCCTGGCATGTTTTGTCAGACTCAGTCTGACAACCTAAATTTCTTTCATGAATTTTCTTCCAGAGGAAGCCAGACATCCAGCTGCACCTGTGGTCTAACATCACTATTCTCTACACTCACAATCCCAGCTGGACAAACTCATTGATATTATTATTATTATTATTTTGGGAATAACAGGTTACAAGGTTGCCATCTATACTTAGAGACATTTGAGACCGTGGTATTACCATGTCCCAGATGCCACCCTTAGCCTTTGTAATCGACCTTTAAGTTTACACTTTGGTGATGTTGCATGTTGCTGTTGGGTAACTACTGTACACACACACACACATCTTTCTCTTTCAGAAAAAAAGTTAAAAATCAAACAAATTAACATAAGAATTCCATGACAAAAATCCAAAAAAATTACAAAACCGAAAATCTCTCACTTTGAGGCATAAAAGGCGACTGTTGTTCTGCTTTGTGCACCAGCACATCATAATCTAAAATCTTTAAGAAGCTACACACCACAACTCTTTCTAAAGCTTGGAGAACAAGTGATCAGAGCAGCACATATCAATTCCAGTTTGAAGTTTACCCAGTCTCCTTAGTCATCTGAATTCCTGACACTTCGTTCCCTCCGTTGATGCACAGCGTGATTCAGAGCTGCCCGCAAGACCTTGTTGATTTTGACGCTTGCACTCATAAGAAACACTCCTGTTGCTCAGGGGCCTCTGACGCTGGGTTTGATCAAGAGGCGAGCAGCTATTGCGCTGGCACCTGCCTATGTACAATTATTTATGGGGAGGAGAGGGGCTTTCAGGGGCCAGACAGGTGTGTGCGGCTCGCCTGGGGCTCCCTGGAGTCCGCAAAAGCCATGCTTATTCAACAAAAACACCAGACCACTGAGTGAGGCAAAATAGGTTCTTAGGGGCACAAGCATCAAAGTGTCTGAGAAAGGAGTATTACCAAGAAAGAAAAGCATAAAACACTTGCTCTGTTCACACTGATTTATAAGTGATTATCAGTGCACTGAATATCTGAGCATATCATTATTGCATTATATTACACTATATAATATAATTCATATATGTGACCCTGGACCACAAAACCAGTCATAAGGTTAAATTTTACAAAACTGAGATGTATACATCATACGAAAGCTCAATAAATAAGCTTTCTATTGATGTATGGTTTGTTAGGATTGGACAATATTTGGCCGAGATACGTCTATTTGAAAATCTGAAATCTGAGGGTGCAAAAAAAATCAAAATACTGAGAAAATCACCTTTAAAGCTGTCCAAATTAAGTTCTTAACAATGCATATTACTAATCAAAAATTACATTTTGATATATTTACAGTAGGAATTTTACAAAAAATCTTCATGGAACATGATCTTTACTGAATTTCCTAATGATTTTTGGCATAAAAGAAAAATCAATAATTTTGACCCATACAATGTTTTTTTGGCTATTGCTACAAATATACCCCAGCGACTTAAGACTGGTTTTGTGGTCCAGGGTCACATATATATGTGACCCTGGACCACAAAACCAGTCATAAGGTCAAATTTTACAAAACTGAGATATATACATCATATGAAATCTCAATAAATAAGCTTTCTATTGATGTATGGTTTGTTAGGATAGGGCAATATTTAGCCGAGATACATCTATTTGAAAATCTGAAATCTGAGGGTGCAAAAAATCAAAATACTGAGAAAATCACCTTTAAAGTTGTCCAAATTAAGTTCTTAGCAATGCATATTACTAATCAAAAATTACATTTTGATAGGTTTACAGTAGGAATTTTACAAAAAATCTTCATGGAACATGATCTTTACTGAATTTCCTAATGATTTTTGGCATAAAAGAAAAATCAATAATTTTGACCCATACAATGTTTTTTTGGCTATTGCTACAAATATACCCCAGCGACTTAAGACTGGTTTTGTGGTCCAGGGTCACATATATATATATAGTACATAGTGTATAAAATATATGTACTATTCGAATAGTAACATTAACATTATTATTCTGCTTCTGTTGTTAGCTAAAAGTACTAACAATCATGAAAAACTTCAATAAGAATAACTGCTGTTTTGCTGAGACTTAATTTGAAATAAAATGTAACATACCATAAATGTGTATATTTATCTGAGATTATATAAACATTCAGCAGTAATGTGTCATGTCACTAGACACATTTTTATCTCATAATTCTTGTCAACTTTGTCAATTTTTTACTTTTTATGCCATTTTAGAATTGTCACAATATAAACTCTTTATCCCATAGTTTGACTTTTTATCTCATAATTATGACTTTTTTCTCTAAATTGCTTGTCAATAGGGGTGGGCGATATAACCAAAATCTTCTATCACGGTAGAAGCAATTTTCTACCTCGATAACGATATATATCACAATATAGCAATTTGTATCTGAAAATGCATAAATAAAAATTCAAACACAAAGAAACTGTTTTATATAATGTAATTTTATTTAAACTGTGAATTGCAGCATTACTTTAAGTAAAAAAAAAATAACCATGGGGTAGCCATGTTACTATCATGTTACTTTTTTTCCCGGTAAATTTATGTGGGAATTTTGTCAATTTCAACTTTTCATCTCATAATGTTGACTTAAAACCAGGACTTTTTTTTCAGAGTTGCTTTTTATGTAAATTTCTACTTTGTCAATTTAGATTTTTTTTTTTTTGTCACAGTTATGACTTCTTATCCCATAATTTGACTTTTTCTCAAAATTGCTTTCATGTCAATTTAAACTTTTTATCTAATAATTTTCACTTATCTCAAAATCATTTTTTTTGTCAAAACTGCTTTCTTATATCAATTTTAACTTTTCATCTTATAATTTTGATTTTCTCAAAATTGCTTTTATGCCAATTCAAATTTTTCATCTAATAATTCCAACTTTTTATCTAATTTTTTTTTGTCAAAACTCGTTTTTATCAATTTCAAATTTTCATCTCATAATTTTGACTTTTTATCTCAAAATCATGACTTTCTCAAAATTACTTGTCAATTTCAACTTTCATCTCATAATTCTGGCTTTTTATCTCAATCTTTTTTTGTCAAAACTGCTTTTTTATATCAATTTTAACTTTTTATGTCATAATTTTGACTTTTTATCTTATAATCATTAATTTTCTCAAAATTGTTTGTGTCAATTTTAACTTTTTATGTCATAATTCCAACTTTGTATCTCATAATCATGACTTTTTGTCAGAACTGCTTTTTTGTATCAATGTTAACTTTTTATCTCATAATTTTGACTGTCAAAACTCATTTTTATCAATTTCAACTTTTCATCTCATAATCATGACTTCCTCAAAATTGCTTTTGTCAATTTAAACTCTCAAAATCATGATTCTTTTTTTGTCAAAACAGCTTTTTTATATCAATTTGAACTCTTTATGTCATAATTTTGACTTTTTATCTCATAATCATGAATTTTCTTAAAATTGCTTTTGTCAATTTCACCTTTTCATCTCGCAATTCCAACTTTGTATCTCATAATCATGACTTTTTGTCAGAGCTGCTTTTGTGTATCAGTATTAACTTTTTATCTCATAATTGTGACTTTTTTCTCACAATCATGACTTTCTCAAAATTGCTTTTGTCAATTTTCACTTTTTATCTCATAATCATGATTTTTTTTTGTCAAACCTGCTTTTTATATCAATTTTAACTTTTTATGACATAATTATGACTTTGTATCTCATAATCATGACTTATTGTCAGAACTGCTTTTTTGTATAATTGTTAAGTTTTTATCTCATAATTCTGACTTTGTCAAAACTGCTTTTTATATCAATTTCAACTTTTCATCTCATAATTCTGACTTTTTATCTCATAATCATGACTGTCAAAATATGACTTTGTTTTCTTATATCAATTTAAAAATTTTATCTCATAATTACGACTTTGTCAAAATTGCTTTTGTCAATTTAACATTATTATCTCATAATTTTAAATTATCTCATAATCATGATTTTTTTGTCAAAACTGCTTTCTTATATCAATTTTAACTTTTCATCTTAAATTTTTGACTTTCTCAAAATTGCTTGTGTCAATTTCAATTTCTCCTCTAACAATTCCGACTTTTTAATCTCATAATCATGATTTGTTTTGTCAAAACTGCTTTTTTTATCAATTTTAACTATTTATGACATAATTCTGACTTTGTATCTCATAATCATGACTTTTTGTCAGAACTCATCAATTTGACTTTGTCAAAACTGCTTTTTATATTAATTTTAACTTTATCTCATAATTTTGACTTTTTATCTCATAATCATGTTTTTGTCAAAACTGCTTTCTTATATAAATTTTTACTTTTTATCCCATAATTTGACTTCATCTCATACACATGACTTTTTCTCAGAATTGCTTTAATGTCAATTTCAACTTTTCATCTCATAATTCTGACTTTTTATCTCATAATCATGACTGTCAAAACATGACTTTGTTTTCCTATATCAATTTTAACTTTTTATCTCAATTTATTTTTCTCATAATCACGACTTTTTGTCAAAATTGCCTGTCAATTTCAACTTTTTATGCCAATTTTAAATTTGTCACAACTCTCATAATTTTTAATTATCTCATAATCATGACTCTCGATTTTTTATATCAATTTTATTTTTATTTCATAACCATGACATTTTGTCAGAATTACCTTTGTCAATTTTACGACTCTTTATCCTGTAACTTTTGATCTCATAATCATGACTTTTTCTCAAAATTGCTTTTGCCTATTTCAGCTTTTTTACCTCATAACTTCAACGTTTATATTATAATTGTGAAGTTAATCAACATTAAAAAAAAAGTGTTTTTGTTATATTTAGTCAGAATTTGGTTCGTTGGAATGGCTTTCAGATTGACAGTTTAGGCAGAACATTCAAGAACTAAAGCTTAAGATGGCAAGGTGGTGCACTAAAAATCAAGCTCCACCCTCTATTTCTTCTCATTCAATTTTTGGTTTTACTCAGAAATATGTTACAATACTAAAGTAAAATCAATTGCAACTTGAGGTTCTTGCTGACTTTTGATCATGTAGACATGTAGATAGCGCACCACAAATGAAACCCATAAGTGTCTAATTTTTGTGTTGTTTCTGGACAAAATCTCCATGTTGTTTAGTCGTTATACACTTACAAGTTTGCATCATCTCATTAGTTATGCGAGCAGGGGAAATCTGCTAAATATTTATGAGGGAGCATATGAAAAACAGCTTCTGCCGGCTATGTTTGCCCATGCTGATTACTGATATTCAGGGCAACGTGTAAATGATTAGCCTCTGTTAAAACAGCACACGCGCCGCTCTTCTGTTCACCCTATTAGAGTGTTTGTTTATCAGAGCACGACCCTTTGCAAACCGCCTGAGCTCAATAAGAGGGTTTCTCCACCAAAAACCAATAAAACAAAGTTCACCTTACTTTCAAAAGACTTCACTCCCACATAATGTTCGTTCAGCTCCCACAAGAAAATGTAATGCTTGCAGTGGACTTTTATCACTCAGAATCTCTTCGATTTTGGAGCTGTAGCTTAACAGTTAGTGGAATTATGGAGCTGTGGTGTACATGAGGGTGATACAAGATCGAGTCTGGCTTGCAACATTTTAAAATACCATTTCATTTTATTTAAAAAACAGCTTCTGATGTTTTCCTGAGATAACAATAAAACAACAGAATCATTTGCATTTAAAATTCATGTGGATGCAAAGAATTATTTTGGTAACACTTTACAATAAGTACAGTACATTCATGATAACAATTTAAATTAAAGTAAATTATTTTAAGTAAATTAAAATACATTAATTTAGACTCTTCATTTCCTATTTTTTTTTTTTTTTAATAAGAAAAAAATATTTTTCTTATTAAATAATTAGAAAAAAAGGTAAAAAAAATAAAATAAAATTATGAATTCAAAGTTGAACTTCTTTGTCATAATTGTGATTTTTCTCACAATTATGATTTTGACAATTCCATAATTGACACTTTACCTTAATTCTTTCATTTAATTTTTTTATTTAGATTTAGTATCTCATAATTTTGACATGACTCATGACTAATTATTTATACTTTCATCTCATAATTTTGACTTTTTCCATGTCCTAAATTCAACTTTTTGTGTCATTTTTTTTTCTTTAGCTCATTAATGTATTTTCATCTCATTATTATTTAATTGTAATGTCCTAATATCAACTTTTAAAAAATTTGGCTTTTTATATAATAATGGTGACTTTTCATGAGCTAATTTAAACATTTTATCTTACAATTTTAACTTTAGCTCATAATTATGCATTTTCATCACATTATTATATCACTTTCATGTCCAAATTTCAACTTCGTACATCATAATTTTCAGTTTTTATGTCTCATAATTTTGATTTGTCACTATTACTTTTTTCTCATAAATTTGATTTTTTTCATGTCCTACTTAGATTTTTTTATATCATTTTTCGACTTCATTGCATAATTACCTTTTTGTCTCATAATTTTGCCATTTTTGTGTCCAAATTTATAACTTTGTATCTCTTAATGTAATTTTGTTGCATCCTAATTTAAATTTTTTTAAAAAAATTTTATGCTCTAAATTCAACTTTTTGTCTTAAAATTTTTACTTCAGCTCATTAATGACTTTATCTCATTGTTATGTAATTTTAATGTCCTAAAAAAAAATTATTTCGACTTTTTATCTAATAATTTTTACCTTTTATATCATTTTTCAACTTTATTGCATAATTACTTTTTATCTCGGATTTTTTACATTTTCATGTCCTACTTTCAACTTCGTATCTCAGAATTTAATTTGGTTACTTCCTCATTTCGATTTCCCATAATTTCTACTTTTTCCATGTCCTAAATTCAACTTTTTGTCTCAAAATGTGTCATCTCATTATTATTTCATTTTAATGTCCTAATATTAACTTTTTCTTAAAGTTTCGACTTTGTATCTAATAATTTCGACTTTTTATATTATAATTTTAATTTAAGATCATAATTATTAATTTTCATCTCATTATTGTATTACTTTCAAGTCCAAATTTCGACATTGTACGTCATAATTTTCACTTTTTATGTCTCATAATTTTGATTTATGTCAACTTTTGTATCTCATAATTTAATTTGGTTACATCCCAATTTCCATTTCTCATAATTTCGACTTTTTCCAAATTTATACTTTTATTAATGATTTTTCATCTCATTATTATATACATAATTACATAAGTTTAATGTACTAATATAAACTTTTTCTTAAAATGTAATTTTTTTATCAAATAATTTTGACGTTTTATATCATTTTCCAACTTTATTTCATAATTACTTTTTATCTCAGAATTTTGACATTTTCATGTCCTAATTTTAATCTTATAATTTACTTTTGTTACATCCTAATTTTGATCTCTCGTAATTTTGACCTTTATCCATGCCCTTTTTATCTCAAAATTTTTACTTCAGCTCAATAATGACTTTTCATCTCATTATTATATATTTTTTCAGTTTAATTTTAATACTTATCTCATAATTTTAACTTAAGCTCATAATTATGAATTTTCATCCCATTATTATATTACTTTCAAGTGCAAATTTCAACATTGTACATCATAATTTTCACTTTTTATGTCTCATAATTTTGATTTATGTCACTAATTTTACTGTTTATAGCATTTTTCGACTTTATTTCATACTTAATTTTTATCTTATAATTTTGACTTTTTATCTCAGAAATGCAACTAATTTCAAAATTGTATGTCAAAATGTTCACTTTTTATGTCTAATAAATTTGATTTATGTCAATATGACATGTTTATATCACAGTTCTAACTGTATCAAAATGATGATTTACCAAAGCATATTTTCTTATGTGACTTCCATAAATAAGTAAGAGGCTTAAACTAAATTCTCAATTTGCTCTCTATAAATGATCTCTGCGATCCAGGAGAAATGATTGAGATATTAAAGAGATCTCATTTGCGATTTTCCGTTCCTATGGGCTCTCTCACCCAGAGCAAATGAAAGTAGCCCAGAAATCTGAAATGTTATTAACCTTCATTTCAAAAGAGTTTTACGGAACATGTTAAGAAGAGTAGAGTCTTCCTTAATAATCTGAGTTTCTTACATCCCATGTGGTTTTACTGAGTCAATCTGTGACACACATTTCACACAACATTATTCCACTTTCGAAACCAGTTCCACAGAGAGGGGTAAAATTAGAATCCATGCACCATGTTTTGAGATACCTCGATGGCTACCCCTCAAGACTTTGGTGTTAATTAAAACGATAATGAAGAACTCCATTTCACTTGTCAGTGGTCTCTGTGGCACTAATGAATGGAGAATGTCGAGTCATAAATATGCAGACTGTGCCACACGCACTTAATGCGTGCAACAACGCAATTAGGCATTGTTATCATTATAATCAAATGTAAAGACGGTGCCATAGGACCCTGTATGTCGCACATTAAAGTGGCGAGTAGTGCGTATACGGCTGCTGACAGTGCCACTCACCGGATCGCAATTAAGTGCCATCTAATTGGTACAGAGCACTCGAAGTCTCCAGGCATAAGCAATCAGAAGCTGAAGTACCAATTGTGCTTCACTGTTTATATACTCAAATATAACTCTGTTAAATTGTAACTATAATTATGAGTGACATTATAATTAGATATTCAAGGTGGTCACCCCAAGTCATCCATCACTTTCCTGTAGGTCTTTATGTATTAATAAGTGCAGGCTAATAATATTTCTCTCACCATTCATTTTAAGCATGCTTCTATGGCTATGAACCTATTAGTGGTGTGCTGCATACTAAGCAGTACTGAGTACTGCTGATGTGAAAAAAAAAAAGTTATGGGAGACTTCTGCAATTATAAACATGTATGTTACATTATTGTGTTGTCACATGAGGGATGGTCCATAAGAAACACTAACCCATCCTGTGTAACAATAGAGGACAATAATAAATGCTGTCAGGTGCCATATGAATTTTTACCACCAACCGCATACACAGGATTGTAAGATATCAAAACCATGCAAATAATTCACTCACATTTGGGACTAAAAATAGGTGTTCAAATGTCTTAACCTTAAAATGTCTTTTAGTATCTGCTGTTCAAGAATTATGACAATGTCAGAGCCAGTACTAAAGCATAGGTATATATATACAGTCAAGCCCGAAATTATTCATACTCCTGGCAAATTATGACTTAAAGTTACTTTTATTCAAACAGCAAGTTTTGTTTTGTTTTTTTGACTGGAAATGACACAGGCTTCTCCCAAAAGACAATAAGACGATGTACAAGAGGCTTCATTGTGGAAAAAAATATTTCTCAGCTTTTATTTACATTTGAACAAAAAGTGTCATGTCCAAAATTATTCATACCCTTTGCAAACTGTCACAGTCTATGGGAAAATCCTAAGTTCTATACCATTCCAAATAGTCCAAGCTGTTCTAAAGCATCCTAATTACCCTGATTCATTGGGAACAGCTGTTTTAATCAACTCAACAGGTGAAAAACAGAAGCTCTCTGCTGTTGGTTTGTGGACAGTCATGGCTAAGACAAAGGAGCTCACTGAAGACCAGCGGCTGCGCGTTGTGGCTGCTCACAATTCAGAAAAGGGCTATAAGACCATATCTAAATGTTTTGAAGTTCCAGTGGCTACAGTGCAAAGTATTATTAAAAAATACAAGACGGTCCGCACCACGAAAAATCTCAGAGGATGTGGTCAGAAGCCTAAAGTGACACCTGCGCTGGCCAGGAGGATAGTGTGAGAGGTAAAAAAGAATCCAAGGATCACCACCAAGGCCATCCTGATGAATCTGGGCTCTGCTGGTGGCAACACCTCAAGGCAGACAGTCCAACGGACACTGCACACCGCTGGGTTCCACAGACACAGACCAAGGAGGACACCACTTCTCCAGACAGGGCACACAAAAGCCAGCTTGGCCTTTGCAAACGCTCATCGGGACAAAAAAGCAGACTTCTGGTCTTCTGCTTTATGGTCAGATGAATCAAAAATGCAATTGTTTGGCCACAATGATGTAGCCTTCATTTGGCGTAAAAAAGGAGAAGCCTGCAACCGTAAGAACACCATCCCCACTGTCAAACATGGTGGTGGGAACCTAGTTATTTGGGGGTGTTTTTCAGCCGGTGGACCAGGGAACTTAATCACAGTAAACTGCGCCATGAAAAAGGAGCAATACATCAAAATTCTCAACAACATAAGGCAGTCCGCAGAGAATCTTGACCTTGGGTACCAGTGGACATTTTCAGGTTTGATTGCTGTAATAGCCAATAAAGGCTTTTCTATTGATTATTGAGAAGGGTATGAATAATTTTGGACATGCTACTTTTTGTTCAAACGTAAATAAAAGATGAGTAATCACTTTTTCCACAATGATGCCTCTTGTACATCGTCTTATTATGTTGTGGAAGACGTCTTTGTCATTTCTAATTTAAAAAAAAAAAAAACTTTGGTTGAATAAAAGTAACTTTAAGTCATAATTTGCCAGGGGTATGAATAATTTCGGGCTTGACTGTATATTCAGTTGTCAACATTTGAAGTGGATCAAAAAAGTCAAGAACGGGTATTGTTTTGGTTTTAGGACAACTTTGATGAAATGTTTTGATCCACTCAAATGTTGAACACTATATTTCTAAATTGCTAAATTTGAAGGTCACCGTTTAGTCCTATCTGAAGTTATCCCTCAGGGGTAGAATGGCAGTTTTTGCAAGCACAGTATAAAAACTTAAATGAGATATTTGAAAAAGAACTCAAATGAAAATTAGGAAAAACTTACAGATACAGTGAGGGAATCCAGAAAAAACACGTTTTAAAAAAGTTAGCAATTGATTTGCATTTCAATAAATGAAATAAGTATTTGATCCCCTATCAATCAGCAAGATTTCTGGCTCCCATGTGTCTTTTATACAGGTCACGAGCTGAAATTAGGAGCACTCTCTTAAAGGGAATGCTCCTAATCTCAGCTTGATACCTGTATAAAAGATACCTGTCCACAAAAGCAATCAATCAATCAGATTCCAAACTCTCCACCATGGCCAAGACCAAAAAGATGTCCAAGGATGTCAGGGACAAGATTGTAGACTTACATAAGGCTAGAATAGGCTACAAGGCCATCGCAAAGCAGCTTAGTGAGAAGGTGACAACAGTTGGAGCAATTACTTGCAAATGGAAGAAACACAAAATAACTGTCAATCTCCCTCAGTCTGGGGCTCCATGCAAGATCTCACCTCATTGAGTTTCAACAATCATGAGAACGGTGAGGAATCAGCCCAGAACTACATGGGAGGATCTTGTCAATGATCTCAAGGCAGCTGGGACCATAGTCACCAATAAAACAATTGGAAGCACACTATACCGTGAAGAACTGAAATCCTGCAGTGTCCGCAAGTTCCCCTTGGTCAAGAAAGTACATGTACAGGCCCGTCTGAAGTTTGCCAATGAACATCTGAATGATTCAGAGGAGAACTGGTGAAAGTGTTGTGGTCAGATGAGACCAAAATCAAGCTCTTTGGCATCAACTCAACTCACTGTGTTTGGAGGAGGAGGAATGCTGCCTATGACCCCAAGAACACCATCCCCACCGTCAAACATGGAGATGGAAACATTATGCTTGGGGGGTGTTTTTCTGCACCGCATCAAGTGGACGATGGACGGGGCCATGTACCATCAAATCTTGCTAAAAGTCAACCTCAAAACCTTAATGACTTGGAGAGTGATTGCCAACAAGGGTTTTGCCACCAAGTACAAAGTCATGTTTTGTGAAGGGGTCAAATACTTACTCATTTAAATGCAATCAACTTTTTTGAAATACATTTTTTTATTATTATTATAGACTGATCATTTCTTTGTCAGTGGGCAAACGTACAAAATCAGCAGGGGATTAAGCAGCAGGGGCCGCATGTCGAGTGCTATATATAATTACAGCGTGCCAATATACAACAATTTTGGCACATCTTAAAGGATAACTATTGCCAAAATGCAACCTGTGATGTTTTTTTTTTTTTTTTTACTGTAAACGAGACAAACTTATATCTAAAAGCATAATTACGACAAACGAGACGTTTTTGAGATTGACTGTGATTTCGTTTTGTGGTTAATGGCGGGTGAATGGGAGTACTAAGGGCATAACTTTGAGCGCATCAAAATCAATATTTTTACAACACTAAGAAGGCTCGACACCTCATGAAACTTTGCTCGAAGTATCACCTGGGTCTCTACACATGAACTCGAGCATTGAGAACATTGTGTACACAGAGTTTACTAAAAAGAAAGTTTTTGAACAACTCACTTTCACTGTTTGAGTTTCCGCTCACAGCCGTCTTGCCAGTCAAGAAGTGTTGATCTCCGAATGCGAGGATGGATAGCTCCTAAAGCATATTTCCATATAAATGCACGGCTAATTCGTTGTTTTGTCGCAAGTGAAAAACAATATTAACCTTCTAGTTGTAAAAAGAGCCTCATATAAGCCTAATATTTTGTCCTATGGAGTCCATTCATTCGCATTCGGAGATCGACACTTCTTGACTGGCAAGACGGCTGTGAGCGGAAACCCAAACAGTGAAAGTGAGTTGTTCAAAAACTTTCTTTTTAGTAAACTCTGTGTACACAAACAATGTTCTCAATGCTCGAGTTCATGTGTAGAGACCCAGGCGATACTTCGAGCAAAGTTTCATGGTGTGTCAAGCCTTCTTAGTGTTGTAAAAATATCGCTCAAAGTTATGCCCTTAGTACTCCCATTCACCGGCCATTGACTAAAAAACGAAATCACGGTCAATCTCAAAAACGGCTTGTTTGTCCTAATTATGCTTTTAGATATAAGTTTGTCTTGTTTGCAGTAAAAAAAACAGCCCAGGTTTTGCATTTTCCATTTTGGCAATAGTTATCCTTTAAGAGTGTGATATTGGTTGTATACAACTGTTCGATGGCGCGAGTGTATAAATACATAAGAAACAACAATGGAGTCTATAAAATCTGTCTTTTGTGCAGAACCTCTTCCTTCCTTCTTCAAATCTCATTTTGACAGTTTAACAGCTGAGCCTAAGCCTCCGTTACTAATTCGAAAACATCACTTTAGATCGAGTAACAAAAAAACATTGAGTTGTTTCATTAAAAGCCTATTGTATTACTGTATTTAATGTTCAATATATTATGTATAGTAGAGTATTATGAGATAGAGATGGACTGGGCGAGTTTGATTACCTGCATCTGATACAGCATTCATTTTTCAGCTCAATCTCATATTCACAATAAAACATTAGTTTGAATGTCCGCTGAGGAAAGTGTTATCTTTGTACAGTAGTAACATATATATCCTTTCATCTGTTAAGGGTGATTTCTGATGACAGCACTGCTTAGTGCATTTGTTACACAAACAAACGCAATACTAAACACTATTATTAAACACTACTATTATTTATATAAAATATTATTTTATATATTTATTATATCTGCCTTATATTTAATCCAAAACAAATCACCTCTCATGTTTAACCACTATAGAGACTATCAGAGCCAGCGGTAAATTCCAAAAGATCTGGCCAAGGTGAGACTTGTCTCGGCGGGTTCATGAGCTCTGAATGGCCGCTGACACCCTAGAGCTCACATGGGTGAAAACGCTATCGCAAATTTTCAAATAGACTTTATCTTTATTAACAAACTGCATATTTGAACTATAAACAAGTACATTCTCCCGTAAATAGGGTTTGTCATATAATTAAGGAAATTAGCACTAGGTGCCAGATTAGCACCAATAACTTGGAAGTATCTGTAAGTTTTCCCTAATTTTGATCAGAGTACTTTTTCAAATATCTTAAATATTCTGCTTCAGAATACAATTAATTTATATTTAAAAAATGCTTATAACTTCTGTTATAACTTCAAATATGACAGTGACCTTGAAATGTGACCCTAAGCAGTGACCTTGAAATGTTGGATTATATATATATATATATATATATATATATATATATATATATATATATATATTCTGCTTCAGAATACAATTGAAAAAAAAAAATGCTTAAAAAACTTCTGTTATAACTTCAAATAGGACTAATCCTTGGCCGCAAAGTTATGACTAAGAAACCCACTACAGTTGCCAAACTATGAAAGAGAGTGGAAAAAGAGTGGACAAAGATCACACCAGCGGCCACAGATGTGCTGAAGTCATTCAAAGCTAGGGCCTCTATTTCTACTAATTTCTGACAGCTGTGACCCTCCAAAATTTCAGTTGAAATCATCTTTTGTGCTATAGTGGTTAGTGCTCTCTGATTATGATTACTGTGTTTTCCACAAAATCAAGGTTTTTGTTGAAATGCTTTGGTCATTTTGTCAAGCACAGTAGTAAAACAGTGGTATAACTACTGCTAATATTCCTTCAAATTTTGAGCAATGAAGGCTAACAATATTTTGATCTATACAGTGTAGTGTGTATATATATATTTTCTATTTTTATAGAGGTGTTTTTGGGCATAGAGTACTGAAACAAGAAGCATGTTTTACAGACACCTAGACAATTGATAGTCGGGGAGTAGATTAAATAGAAGTAAAATAGGACATTTTGTCATTTATCTTAATGACAGTGTCCAAATTTTCTAATATTTAACCTGCTCGTGAACACAATTACAACAATTAACAACATTAGTGCATAAAAAAAAACATAAATAAATGTGACTTGACATGGATGAATGAATCTTAAGCTAAACTTCTTAAGTTTTTCTACTGTATTTTGTTTTACAAAATATGGTTACAGTACAAGTTATTAGTTAACAAGGGGGAATAAAATGTTTTTAAAAAGTTATATTAAAATAAAAATGTGAAACATGTAGGGAGCTCTTACTCAGTTTTAACACAGTGAGAATCAACATATAAAATAAACAAATTTAATAACAAACAACAAAAAATAAATAACAAACAAATACATGTTTCTTTGTTTTATTTAGCAGAATATTCAGGATAACAAATTATTTAAATACATTTGTAATAATATTACTTTAAACGTACTGATATTATTCATAATATGTGATATTATTCCCCCAATTTTTTTTTTTAAATATATAAACAGCCCTGGTTTCTATTATTAAAAATATTAAAACAAGCACATGTTATAGTAGCACAAGTATACAAGGGAAAAAAATCTAAAGAAGGGCTGTTAAATATTGACATATTATATTGGTGATATATATTAAAATAATATATAATAATAATAATAATATCACATTTTTAAGTATTATATTGCTTATTTTTATAGTATTCATAATATAATTTATTACCATTATTGTATTATATATTGTAATAATTATATTTTATAATTATGCACCCAGATGATATGACTTCATATTAATTGAGATTATATGGAATATTTGTATTATAAATAATACACTCACACATACACACACACCAATCATGACATGAATTATGGTGAAATAAATAAATATATAAATAAAAAAGCAATAATAATAAACGTTGTTAAGTTTGGAACCCACATTTTATCTAAAAAAGTTTTCATTTTATTTATATTATTTATGCATGTATTATATTGTAAACTAACAATAATCTAAGATTAAATTAAAATGAGTACATCATTTACAGTTGTTTTAAGGTTTAACCGTATATTAAATATTGACTAGCAGGCATATAATGTTAAGAACATGAAAGGTGTTTTTTTTTTTATTATGCAAATACGATGGCTGCAGGAATAATAATAATAATAATAATAACAATTAACATTTTAACTAGTGAAAATATAATTGTTGATATCAAGAATGAACATTTTTACTAGTGAAAATTGAATGGTTGATATCAAAAATAGCACATGTCACTAGTGGAAATCTAATTGCTGATATCAAGAATGAACATTTTCACTAGTGAAAACTGAATTCTTGATATCAAGAAGTCATATCCTGAGATGGAATAAAAGTCAAAACGGCTTGCCATAGTAGTAGTATATTTAATTGTATTATTTCTTGTTGTTTGTTGTCACTCTATGATGCTAAATAACAACAAATAACAAATAACAGTTGTCCTCTACTATCTTAAAGCAGCGTTTTCTTATTTATGCTGGAGCTGAACGTGTTCACGTGCAAAGTGAACTGTCATCGCCATTCAGCTTCCATAGAAACCATCAGATGTCCATATTTACATATTCAATAGGGCTCTCGCTGCACTTATACATGGAGGCGGAGAGCATCCAGCAGCTGTCTGTTAATGGACACTACACTGAATTAATATAACAACTCCTAAGTGCCGGGTATGAAGGGCTGACAGACAGACATGCGTGTGTCATTGTGCGTTTGGGACAGGCACAGGACATTACTCAGCGACAAGATGCAAATAACTCTTAAAAACACTGTTTACCTCCTCTGGAAGTCCTTTTCAAAGGGTTTGAGGTAAGGATCCATTTGTAGAAGGGAGTTCATGTGAGGCACTGAAACGTTACACTCCGATTCTGCCATCTTCGCTTCAGACCAGAGCAATCGAGCACTGACTCTCTAGATTAAAGCATCAGAGTGTCGCTTGCATTAGGAAGCAATGAGTAGCGGTTTGTGTTGGGTTCACTGGCACTGAAGACACCGGGTCATGTTTTTTGCCCTGCCCATATGAAAACAAGAGGATGTGGCATCAGAGATCACTTTTCATGATTGTTCTTAAATGTCTGCGTGGTGCTTTAAGGGGACCGCGCAAGGGGTGGAGAAATTTGAGGAAGGCGGAGAGTCGAATCATTGAACTTTTTGCCCTTGACAAAGTTCAAACCTTTTCTTTTTTTGATAAGGACAGACCCTACTGCTCTCTCTCTCTCTCTCTCTCTCTCTCTCTCTCTCTCTCTCTCTCTCTCTCTCTCTCTCTCTCTCTCTCTATATATATATATATATATATATATATATATATATATATATATATATATATATATATATATATATATAATGAATATAGATTCACATTGTAGATATAATAATGAAAAATGTTAATTAATAGTGAACAAGAATATCCAGTGTCATTTAGGCTACTATGATCTACTTAAATATAATTTCTAAAACAGCAACATTATTAGTAGTAGTGGTAATATTACTATTTTAGTGAATAAGTATATTATATAATATATATTTTTTTATTATACAAAATAATAATAATCATATTTTATAATAAAGCATGCATCCTATATGGCCCTAATATTAAACGAGAGTATGTGGGATATTTGTATTGTATAGTAAAATAATATATTATCAATAATAATAATAGTAATATAATATATATATATATATATATATATATATATATATATTATATATATATATAT
>NC_133374.1:31032891-31060746 GCF_049309525.1 Garra rufa
TGGTGATTTATTATTCATATTATAATTTATATTTATATATAATAATTATATTTTATAATTATGCATCCAGATGATGCTTCATACTAATTGAGACTGTATGGAATATTTGTACTATATAATATAATACTTAGTATACTATTATGACATGAATTGTGGTGAAATAATTAAATAAATAAATAAATTGGTAAATAGTTTAAATGAAAATAGTATTAATAAAAATAAACTTTGTTAACTTTGGAACCCATTGTCTATACATTTTAAATAATAAAATTTGATTATAAAATGTATAAAAGTTAAATATGAGTAAAAGTTTACATTTTGATTATATTATTTATACATGTATTCATATTGTAAGCCAAAAATAAACTAGGAGTTCAATGGTTATATATAGTAACAATATATTTTCAAAAAAAAAATAATAATAATAAAGAAAAAAAAATAATAATAATATTTTTACTAATTTTAAAATATTATATTGGTATTTATTAGTATTTATAATTTAATTGATTACCAGTATTGTATTATATATTGTACTAATTATATTTAATAATTATTCACAGAGATAATATGACTTCATATTAATTGAGACTTTATGAAATATTTGTACTACAAATAATAAATACACTCACACACACACTCACACACAAATTATGATATGAATTATGGTAAAATAAATAAATAAATAGGTTGCCAGTCACAGAGCAATAATAATAACAATTAAAAAAATAATAATTTAGAATTTTTTACAAAATATTATATTGGTAATTTATTAGTATTCATAATATAAATTATTGCCATTATTGTATTATATATTGTAATAATTATATTTTATAATTATTCACAGAGATGACTACTTCATATTCATTGAGACTTTATGGAATATTTGTACTACAAATACACTCAAACACACACACACACACACACACAAACATGGTGAAATAAATAATTGAATTAATTAATAGGTGGCCAGTCACAAAGCAATAATAATTAAAAGAATTATACATTTTGGAAACCACTATATATTCAAATGGATTAACAATGAACTAAAAGTAATAAAAAAATATAATTTTTACTAATTTTAAAATATTATTTTGATAATTTATTAGTATTTATAATTTCATTTATTACCATTATTGTATTATATATTGTATGAATTATATTTTATAATTATTCGCTGAGATGATATGACTTCATATTAATTGAGACTTTATGGAATATTTGTACTACAAATAATAAATAAATAAATAAATAAATAAATAAATAGGTGGCCATTCACAAAGAAATAATAATAACTTTTTTTAATTTTGGAAAACAATATTCAAATGGATTAACAATGAACTAAAAGTAATAAAAAAATTATATATAATTTTTACTAATTTAACAATGTTATGTTGGTAATTTATTAGTATTTCTAATTAAATGTATCACCATTATTGTATTATATATTTTATTGTACTAATTATATTTTTAATTATTTACTAAGATGATATGACTTCATGTTAGACTTCATATTAATTGAGACTTTATGGAATATTTGTACTACAAATAATAAATACTCACACACACAGATTATGACATAATTTATGGCAAAATAAATAAACATACATAATACATTTTTTTTCTAATTATATTTTATAATTATTCACGTTATTTATTATATTTAATAATTATTCATGGAATATTTTTACTACAAATAATAAATACACTCACACACACACAAATTATGACATGACTTATGACAAAATTATTAAATAAGTTGCTAGTCACAAAGCAATAATAATAATAATAAATAATAATAATACACTTTTTTAATTTTGAAAACCACTATATACTCAAATGGATTAATAATAAACTTAAAGTAACTAAAAATAAGTAAAACATAATTAACAACGAGGTTTACATAATTACCACAGTATATAAACCAAAAATTATTCAGACACCAGATACAATTTTTGATATATTTTTTACTAGTGGACACAGTTCATTTATGTAAATGAGGATAGCAAATGAAAGTAAACTGTGACATATTATACCCAAAAAATCTTCATACAGTGGACTACAAGTAAGATTTATAAGAATTTAGTACCAAAAAATTATTCAGACATTTTGACCTGACTATATTTTGCTTAAGTGTTTTTTTCTTTTATTTCTAATGTGACTTTTTTACACCACAGACTGAACAAAATTAAGCATTGCTTGTTAATTGGTCAACAAAGTATTGATCGTTGTGTAAATATCGTGATACTAACAGTTGTCTGGATAATTTTGGGATGATTGTAATCCATTACATACCTTTCTATCAAAGTTATCTGACATTATCAAGATGAATTTGTTCTGACACATGTTTAACTCTGAGTTAATGAGTTATTACCATTTTCTATAGTGAATAAACTGTGATAATGTCAGAAATGTTGAAGGTGTCTGAATAAGTTTTGACTGTAAAAGTATAGGCTTTTAATGTAAAGGTTTTATAATAAGGATCAGCAATTGTGACCCTTCGCGAGGACATGATATTCATTCGTTCTTGATCTTTTCATCCTTTGCTGACATACTGTATAGTAGGCTGTGCAATATGTGACATGTCTTCTTTACAAAACGCCACCATATGGTTTGGTTACTTTCAAGGTTAGCTATAAAGATAAATAGGGCCTATTCATGTAAACTTCACAGAGAGAGAGAAAAGGCAAAATATATTTTATGAGCACATTGCCTTTCCACTGGAGGCTCGTCTTTATTTAACATAAAATAACATTGTTACAACCAGTTTAATGTGTTTAATTTCATCGACCAATAAAATGTTATTTCTTTGCTACATAACTGACATTATTCTGACAGTTCTTCAGCCGCAAATGTGCCTATTTACATTTGTTGGTTCACTTATCGTTGTTTGAACCTGGTTGTGCTCATAAATGCTCAGATCAAATCAGAGGTTACTGAGAAGCACAGAAATGAAAGAAAAATACACTGAATAGCAGAAAAGTTTGTTCACAGTGAGAAAGAAGAAGAACAACAAATAAAGACTGTCTCATAGACTTTAGGTTACCTTGGGTCTTTTACAAATAACTGATTTTAATTTACTCAAGTCATCTTGCTTCATATCTTGCGTTTAGTCGTATGATCTCTGTGTACTTATTGTTGCGAAATAAGTGTTAAGAGGAAGGGTGCGTGGAAGTGAATCACATACTTAGAAATGAACGTAACATTTCAAGGCTTCATGTGGCTGATGTGTATGCAGTTGATCTCATATCTGCACATATTCGATAATGCTTTTCAAAGCATGGACCCTCATAGCAGTCCTCTTTTAACTTCGGTTGCATCACATTTGATTTTGAAACAGGCTAGTTTGATCAAATGCAGAGGATTATGAGTAAAGTTTAATGTGGAGTTAAAACATTATTAAACTATCAGTAAGCGTGACTTAACATCACAGCAATTTTATCTGGTTTTCATTTGGATTTAATCACGCGTCTTATGTTTAATCATATTACTGAAATTAAATATGTACAACTGTGTCTTTGAAAACATGTTCTCCTAGTCCTTGTGCTGTGCTGAAAATTTACAAATGTAGTGCTCCAGGTCAAAAATGGCCGATCTTTAAAGAATTGTTTTAAAATCTAAAAAGAATTGATTTTAATCTGTTTTTTTTTTTTTTTTCATAGATAAGAATCAATTATCACTAAATCTTAGATTCAATCTTTTTGTCAACTTATTTTTGTTTCAGTTAGCACAGATTTCGTATTTTTTGTATTTGAGTTGATTGGCCATGGATCTCATTCACATGAGCTTATGCACTTTTGTTTTTGGTGAAAATGCATTATTTGTGGATAATTTAAGCAATATTCACCTAAAGGGATAAAAAGATTCTGAAAATTCTGTCATTAATTACTCACCCTCATGTCATCCCAAACTCATAAGAACTTTGTTCATCTTCGGAACACAATTAAAGATATTTTTGATTAAATCTGAGAGCTTTCTGGCCCTGCATAGACAGCAATGCCGGCTCCTGCGTCAGCTGCACCATGCGCATGTGTAATGAACGTGCACCAAAGACTGACATGGAAGAGAGGAATTTGTTGAATAAAGTCGTTATTTTTGTTTTCTTTGCACACAAAAAGGATCCTCGTAGCTTCATAAAATTAAGGTTGAACCACTGATCACATGGACTATTTTAACAATGTCCTTACTACCTTTCTGGGCCTTGAACATGTCAGTTGCATTGCTGTCTATGCATTGTCAGATAGCTCTTGGATTTCATCAAAAATATCTTAATTTATTTTCCAAAGATGAATGAAGGTCTTACAGGTTTGGAACGACATGAAGGTGAATAATTAATGACAGAATTTTCATGTTTGGGTGAGCTATTCCTTTAAAAACTGAGGTGCATAAACTCATCAACAAGGTCTGCGATCAGTTCCTAAAAAAAAAAAAAAAAATAATAATAATAATAATAATAATAATAATAATAATAATAAATAAATATATATATATATAAATATAAAAGCTGTGCTAAATGAAAGAAAACTAGATAATAATATGTAGGATGGAACTAATAATGGTAATAATATAGAATTGTAAACAATACAGGTAAAACAAAGTGAAGAAAAAAATATAAATCCTAAATCTCTAAAAAAACGTACAAAAAAAAATTAATAATAAAAATAAATCAGAAACATGAACGCACAAAAATGAAGGTAGAAGGTAATTTTAAGATCCAGAAGGCAATACTCCACAATGAGAGAATAGCAACACATCCACACAACCGACCAGCCAGGATGACGCAGAAGATCCGGAGGGCCAAGGCGGAGCAGATGGTATAGACATCCAAGGCGCAGACGGGGATCTAGAAGCCCATGGTGTAGCCAGAGTGACAGAGGACCAAGGTGGAGTTGGAGGGAGAGAGGAGCCCAACAAAGCAACAGGCCCTGGTCCAGGTCTCAGAGGTTGGAGGAGTAGACCGGGGATCCTCCGACCTTGATGGAGCTGGAGACTGACAGGCCTGAAGTAAATACGTTCCACAGATCAAGAGCTGAGGATGAGCTGAGGGACTAGCAGGATGCAGCGGCAGTGGGACAGAGGATGATGGAGGACAGAGGAGAGGAGGCAGGAGAGGGAGGCTGGATGGGAGTTCATGGTGATTTGGGAGTCTGGGATTTCAGGAATGGTGTATGCTGCCCACACTCACCAAATTGTGACTTCCACCACAGGGAGCGTGGCGGACAGGGGAACTACTTCCATGGTCATGACAGGGGTGACAGACAGTTCAAGGCAGACAAACAGTTCTAAACAGACCTCCATGGTCATTTCAGGACAGACAGGGAGTTCATAAACTGCCTCCTTGGCCATAACAGGACAGGCAGAGAGTTGAGATGATGATGGAAGACTGGGTATCTTGGAATAAAAGTCTATTAAACCTCCTGAGTCCTGCCTTAGCTCACCCTCTCTCTCTCTCTAGCACCTAATCACGCTCGCACCTGGTCAGACGTTAAATGAAGCTCTGGCTGTGGGGCGCTCCTCAGCTCTGTTGCTCCTCATGCCGATGGCTCGTCGGTCGCGGTGGGCTTGCCAGGCCAGGCTCTGGGTTGGGAGTGGAGCTGGTGTTGTTGTCTGCGATGTCCACAGTGAGCAGCAATCCACAGGACATCAGCACCCACTCCACAAAAGAAGTGAATTCCCCACTGAGCAAAAAATTAAAATAAAAACAAAATCACAAGCACACCACTTAACTTTTTCGCTTCGGTCTTCTGTCACGGGTGGCTGCTGTACGAAACAAAAGCACACAAAAAAGAGGGTAGTAGATAATCTTTAATAGATCCAGAAGGCAATAATTAATCATTTAGAGAAAACAAACACATCCACACAATCGAGACACACAGTAGTAGACTCAAGACCGGACAATAAGGAACAGAAAGAGAACAACTTAAAGGAACCGTATGTAAGAAATGTATGTCAGTTAATCATAAAATGGCCCTGACATGTCACTAGACATTAAGAAATCATGTTCATTTCAAATACTTATATCACTGACAACAGTGGTCCGGCCAGGATATTGTCATTTAAAAGTGAGAGTTGCAGCCCTCAACTGATGTTATTGTTGTCGTTTTGTGTTTTGGTCTGAGGCTCCACCCTCCAGCTATCTACCAATCACGAAGTCAGTAGAGTTTCGTGAGACGGGTTGCCTAAGCTCTAGTTAGTTACAGCTGCTGCTAAGAACGAGTCGGATAAAACATGTATAAAGTTATGCAACCTAAAAGACCTTGTTATGAATCCGAAATACGTCGTGACAAAGTCCGAAATAAAACAAGGATTTGTATAGGAGATGCCTTTGAAAGATGGAGACGGCTGAAAACGGAGATGAATTTGAAGATAGACGCCAACGTTGCTAATTTTCTCCTTGACAGGTAAGATTCATCTATGTTTGGCTAACTTTGCTTCCGTAGGCTACACAGTGGATTTTCTGCGGTCGCTTGTACTAAATGCTTTCAAAAAAAGCTTTATATCGCACCACGAGCAGGGTATGAAAACAATCTATGTTCCGACTGAAATGTGGTATTACAGTACATCTTTACGAAATATTTGGCTAATCGCCATCTGTAAATTTTTGCGTTACATAATTACTTCCCAAAACATCTCTCGTGAAGCATAAACATAATTAACAGAAGAAAAACAAATTACTGTGTAAGACTCGTCACTTGCCATTGGAAGCTCCTTGTAGCCTACTCCTGCAGTTTAGCTGGCAACCCGGAGTCAGGGGGGAGCGGGAGGGGAAACACCGTTCAACAGTATTTTGAAAGTGATTGCAGTACCAGTTTTGGCCACAATCCTACATACGGTTCCTTTAAATAGACCAGCAAAAGGGACACTAATGAAATCAAATCAATAACCATGACAACAGGGAAAAGGTGCAAACTGAAAGTCCGAACTAACAGAACTGTGACAGATTGCCCCCCTTTCTGAAAGGCGCAACCTTACGCTGCAAAGAAGGAAGGGTCAGAAGAGGGCGGAAGGATGGCAAAGGGATGGTGAAAGGCTGGCACAGACAGGCAAGAGGAGGTTCTAGAGGTGGCTGGATGACCGGGAGGAGGACAACCAGTGTCCAGGTTGGTGATGACCGAGGGAGGAGCCAGGGAGGAACAGACGGAAGAAGGAGCTAGGGTGAAACAGACAGATGGAGGAGCCAGGGACAAGCCCGGAGCAGGAGGAGACGGGAGATGCTCCAATGTCCAGCCAGGGACACAGCCTATGGTGGAGCAGATGGAAGGAGGAGCCATGGTGGAGGAAGGGTTGATGACTCCAGGGTGGAGATGGAGAACTGCAGAGCCAGGATGACGCAGAAGATCCAGAGGGCCAAGGGCCCTGGAGGGAGGGAGGAGCTCACCAGAGCCAGAGGGATAAGGCAAAGCCAGAGGAAGGAAAGGAAAGGAGGTGAAGGGAGGCCAAGTATGGTGACCCATACTAGGAATTTGTGCTCTGCATTTAACCCATCCAAGTGCACACACACAGTAGTGAACACACACACACCGTGAACACACACCCGGAGCAGTGGGCAGCCATTGCTGCGGCGCCCGGGGAGCAGTTGGGGGTTCGGTGCCTTGCTCAAGGGACTCACCTCAGTCGTGGTATTGAGGGTGAAGAGAGCGCTGTACACTCACTCCCCCCACCTACAATCCCTGCCGGACCTGAGATTCGAACCTGCAACCTTTGGGTTACAAGTCCAACTCTCTAACCATTAGGCCACGGCTGCCCCCGTTTTTTTTTTTTTTTTTTTAAGAGGAGTTTATTCTTGAGGCAAGGGCAGGTCGATGACCGACCAAGGCAGAGCTGGTGCACTGACGGGCCATGGTGGAGAGGAAGGAGCTATGAGCCATGGTGGAGCCTCAGAAGTTGGAGGCAGAAACCCGGGATCCTCCAACCTCAGCTGGACACTGACAGGCCTGAAGCGAATCCAGTCCACAGATAGAGAGCAGAGGATGAGCTGAGGGATGCAGCGACAGCAGCACAGACAATGATGGAGGACACCGGAGAGGAGGCAGGATACGCAGGACTGGGGTGACGAACAGTTCAAGGCAGACAAAACAGTTCAAAACAGACCTCCATGGTCATGTCAGGACAGACAAGGAGTTCATGAACTGCCTCCTTGGCCATAACAGGACAGTTCAGACAGAGAGTTCAGATGATGATGGAAGACTAGGTATCTCAAAATTAAAGTCTATTAAATCTCCTGAGTCCTGCCTCAGCTTACCCTCAGAGGTGGTTCTAAGCGGCATCGCTCTCATTTCATCCACCGTCGCGTGCATTGTTGCTGGCTCTCGCACCTGGTCAGACATTGCTCCTCTTGGCAATGGCTCATTGGTCGTGGCGGACACTGCCTCTATGTCTGTGGTGGGCTCAGGCTGATGCTGGGTGGGGCTGGTGTTGTTGTCCACGATGTCCACAGTGAGAAGCGATCCACAGGACACAAACACCCACTCCACAAAGGTGTAGTGACAAAAAAATTAAATAAGAATATACACGCACTGAGCAAACGGGTGGCTGCTGTACGAAACACAACAAAGGCAATAATTCACAATGAGAGAACAGCAACACATCCACACAAAGTTGTAGACTCAAAACTGGACAATCAAGAACAGAAAGAGACCAACTTAAATACACCAGCAAATGAGGACACTAATGACACAAACCTGAACACAATGATGAAATCAAATCAATAACTATGACAACAGGGAAAAGGTGGAAACTGAAAGTCCAAACTAACAGAACTATGACACAATGTGATAACATTAAAAGGATTGTTCATGCAAAAATAAAATTTCTGTCATAATTTTCTCACCCTCAAGTTGTTCCAAAACTGTATGAATTTCTTTCTTCTGCTGAACACAACAGAAGATATTTTGAAGAATGTTTCTGTCAGTTTTTGGTCCCTATTGCCTTCGAAAGTATGTTTTTTTTTTTCCATTCTGTGTTAGTCAATGGAGACCTGCAGCAGTTTGAATACCAACAATCTTCAAAATATCTTATTTTATTTTTTAACATAACAAAGAAATTCAAACAGGTTTGAAAGAACTTAAAGGTGAGTGAATAATGAAAAATTTCATTTTTGGGTGAACTGTCGCTTTAACAAGCATTTTCACAAAAAAGAAAATCCTCTCTGGGTCAAGTTACCCGAATACAACATGAGGGCTATTTAACAGCATAATGATTATTTTGAAAGGATTATTTTTAGTGTGGAGGTGACATTCAGTGCATTGACATTCAAAAGGCAGTTTCTTCTATATATCCATAATAAAAATGCCACATATGCTAATAATACTTCAATATTATTGCCATCAGAGGTCATTTAAATCTATAAGAGTGTATGCATGTAGATATCACAATTATGATATTCATGAAATGGAAAATGAAAGTCAAGGTTGATATTATGAAAAAACAATATGTTTCTGTGAGTCAATGAGTCAAAATGATGAGTTGAGAGAGTCTTTCTCTCCACTCAAGGCTGCAGAATCTCTCTCAGAATTTAGGCTGGATGCCAAAAAAAAAAAAAAAAAAAAAAAAAAAGGCAGGTTAATGTTTTGATTTATGGGAATTAGTTCACGATTCACCAATTACTCAAGTCTGAGCCGGAGGTGAACCCAGAAGAAAGTGTGCATTTCATAAAAGCTGTGATTCATCAGATGTTTAACTACATGCTCATAATCTTTGAAGAAGCTGGCACAGTAGGAACGTTAAAAATGTACTGACAAGTCATTTTCACAATGAATATCATTACTATCATTTCTGTAATTCCATTAATTTAGAGACATTACCCCCCTTTAGCATATTTCAGAATTTGATTGACACAGCGGACCTGAATGAAAGTAACCTCATAATCTTTCCGCGCACTTCGGTAATTAATGTGTTTATGCATTAAAATATCTGATTTAATTAAACTCAATCGGTTGAACTTTCTGAAACTCTTCCTGACATTAATTTGTATTGACGCGCAAAAAAATGAAAAGATAATGTGAGAATTCTTCGGTTCTCTGGAGGAAGCTTTTCGCTTCCAGTGCATCAGAAACACAGCCAGCGAAAAAGATATAAATTTGCAGTTGGTGATGAGAGGAGGGGTGGGACTGTCTGTGTAAACACTCTCTTATTGCTCAGGGCCAGTGGGAAGAACAGTCAGTTTTCCAGCATCTACATTCCAGCAGAGTGCAGGGGTGAGCGTCTCGAGAAAAAAAAGAGGAGCTATAGCAGGAGAGTTGCTTGTCCATGCAAAACCAGGTGGCACATTACAATGTTGTGGGGTTGCCAGATATTATCACCTAATGTATTGTCCACCAAGGGTATATTTGTAGCAATAGCCAACAATACATTTTTATGGGTCAAAATTATTGATTCTCTCTTGGTTCTAGGATGTTTAGTAAATATCATGTTCTAAATTTCCTATGATAAATATATCAAAACTTTGATTAAAAAAAAATTGTAGTAATATGCATCGCTTAGAACTTCATTTGGACAACTTTTAAGGCGATTTTCTCAATATTTTGTATTTTCTGCCACCCTCAAGATTCCAGATTTTCAAATAGTTGTATCTCGGCCAAAGATTGTCTTATCCTAACCATACATCAATGGAAAGCTTATTTATTAATGTATAAATCCCAATCTATCATCAAATTGATTATTTGGATTCTTTTATCATACTGAATATTATAGCATATTTCATTAACAAGAAACATCACATGTAAAGTAAGCAGGTTTGTTCCAAGCCTGAAATGCCTTCAAAACTAAATGAGGATGTTTAAGGAAACCACAGTGGTGCACTGTTCTCAAAAACAATTTTCATTCAAAATGCTTTGACCTTTGTCTGAAGTCTGTCTGATTGCCACGTGAACCTGTAGTGACCATGTTTTTTTTTTTCCTTCACAGAGGACTCAGTAGAGCCCTCTGTCGGTTGTTTCTAGAACTGATCTTCCAAAATTAGCTCCTCACCACCTTCAAAAAAACTTTTGTCTGCATTTAAACCTGCATTTATGTTTAGTTCAGTATTTTGTTTGTTGTAAACAAACATATGTAGAATTGTAAAAGCTAGAGTCATCAAAATAAAGCAGATATTTTTTTGTTAAAATACTTACCCTAGCTGTGTTTCTGTGAGGCTATCAAAACATTTCTCTATTTGTTTAAACATCCGACCAGCCTGACACAGCAACAGCGGCTCAACCAATGGTGTGAGTTTTGGGCGTGGTTGCTTGTTTGTCTGACCAATAGTAGACTAATGATTTGCTGAAGATGTTTGAAAACAATTCTTTCACTTCTTCTCAGAGCTGCTAGTAACTTTAAAAGACACCCTTTTTCATTATTAACATCATTTAAATCCACTCAGTGGTTGTGCACACTTGAGGCCTGACCGCATTCAGGTCCAGTGCCACAGTCAAGACTCCTTCAGGAGTCTGGTCCTGTGTCCTTGAAATGAAGCCCATGTACCCTTGCTGCATGACAAGTATGACACCTTATAAGCTATGCAGAGCTGTGGAGTCAGGACCAGTGGCTGGGAAGTCACTGTGTCGATTTATGCCAGCATTTGGTGGCTGACTGAGCGTGACGCCTCCTGGTTTTCAGAGAGAGAGGAAAGACACCGTACAGCTGCTGACAATGCCACCGGAGTTACCACGGCATGCCATGTTACCCATTGGTCCCTGGAGCGTGAAACCCTGGCTGGACGAGAAGGATGGACTGCTTGATACTTGTTGACATGGGGGTAAAGCGGGTCACTCAAGCTCAGTTTGGCCTGTCGGTTCCTTTTGGCCGACGAGATGAAGATGAATCGTCAGTTAACTTGAGTGGTCAAGATAGAAGCACTGGACGGGTCAGAACTTGTCATGGATCAACAACTCCGTCATATCCTCACGTACTGCCATTGGAGGAGGTGTTGATATGCATTAGATCACAATCATGAAGTACTGTTCACGCACCAACATATCTGCTGACTGCCAAGTAGGATATCTTTTGTTGGAAGGACATTCATCAAACAAACCGTTCCAACTTAATCCCTTGTTCCAGGACCAACTAAGGGTGTAGATCCTGTAGATCCATCATGCTAAAAAAATAGTTCACCCAACATGATAGTTCTGTCCTCATTTACTCATTCCAAACCCATAAGGCTTTCTATCTTCTGTGGAACACCAAAGAAGATCTTTAACATACAAAAAAGTCAATGGGGTCAACACTTTGGTGTTGCGCAGAAGAAAGTAAGATTTGGGATTTCAATCGTCATTTTTAGAAGAAATATGCCATTTTAGGTGATGATATCCTTACTACCTTTCTGGGCCTTGAACGTGGTAGTTGAATTGCTGTCTATGCAGGGTCAAAAAGCTCTCGGATATCATTAGAAGTTTCTTAATTTGTGTTTTGAAGATGAACAAAGGTCTTACAGGTTTGAAACAACATGAGGTTGAGTAATCAATGACAGAATTTTCATTTTCGGGTGAAATATCCCTCATTGTTGTCTGTTCATCTTAGCTTTCATTTTGCTTCAGAAAGTTGTATGGACCTTGTTTTTAGTGATCTACTGGTGTTTTTTGGTATTTCAGACCTTCACAATCCCAGTTCTCACTCAATTACATTTTATTGAAAAAAGAAGCCTATAGTAGATAGTCTTCCAAAATTAACTTTTGTGCTTCACTGTAGAAAGCAGTCCTCCTGGCTTGGCAGAACATGAGGGTGAGTAAACGATAACAGAATTTTCATTTTTTGGTGGACTTTCCCTCTAGGCAGAATATTCATTCTCTTCTTGAACAGCCCAACAACTTTGAAGGAGCTAAGACCAAACCGATACTTGGATAGTAGGTGGACCATTGCATATTTGTGAACATCCTGAGGCACGAATGCACATATGACTCAACTAACTGGAGGTGTTTTTAGTTGATTACAGCAGCTTCTGTTCGGATTGGGCTGCAAGTACATTGAGTCACTCTCTGGAATCTGTGGGATAGAGTGTTCTTTTTGGACCGACAGCTTTTTTAAACAGAAGCGCCTGCTGCTGGGTTTGAGCAGTCTATGCCGACCTGCTTTAAGGAAAAACAGCCTCCTGTTTGTTGATTGCCATATCCCAGCCATCAATCACCATTCCCACGCATATGGGAGTGGGCTTATCGCTGAACGTGGCTGAATGGAGCTGAGGCATCTGTGTATTTTCACTGACAGGAAGAATAGATAAAACACATGGTGCGGTGTATGGCTCTTAATTGTACATGTATATGCAATATGTGGTTAATTAGAAGTAATAAATCTACAGCGATCTGACAACCTATAATTTTTTTTTTCTTTCAAGAGATAAAGTAACATTTAAAAAATGTTTAATGCATTTAGTGTTAATTAGAAGTAATAAATCTACAGCGATCTGACAACCTATAATTTTTTTTTTCTTTCAAGAGATAAAGTAACATTTAAAAAATGTTTAATGCATTTAGTAAGTTCCCTGCATCTTTATTAGGGCTGTCAATCGATTACAAACTAAAAAAAAAAAACCTAATGATTAATGATATTTGCAAAACTACATATTTGCTGAGAAATGGAAGCCAATTTTCACCTCAGAGTACAATTAGGAAGGTAAGATATTAGGTTTAAATATAATATTATGATAAAATAAGAGAAGTCCAATTTTAAGGAGTCATATTTGTGAGATAAAATGTCACACTGAAAGCCAGAATTGCAGGAAATAGTCACAAAACAGAAAAGATCTTAATTGTGAGATTACGAGAAATAAAATCATTTATATTTCACAATATATTTGTGACTTTATTTCTATACTTGTAACATCAGAATTGTGCAAAAATTGTGAATTTGAGTCAGAGTTGTGAAAAATATTCACATTTTTAGTTGCAAACTGAGAAAGATCTCAATTGTGAGATAAAGTCCAAATTGTGAAAAAGTCATTTATATTTTCAAATATATTCTCATAATTGTGACTTTAAAATTGTGATTATAAAGTTGAGATTGAAAATTCAGAGTTGTGAGAAACAGTCAATGTTATGTTGCAAATAGAAAAATCTGAATTATGACAAGTCATAATTATGAAAAACAATCATCTGATTTTACAATATAATGGTGACTTTATTCTAATTATTGTGACCTTACCATGCAATAAAGTCACAGTTATGAGAATGAAACTCAAGAACTGTGAAAAATAGTCACAATTTTAAGTCGCAAATAGAACAATTAATCTCAGAGATTAATTAGATCAATTATGAGAAAAAAAGTCATTTCTTTTTCACAATATAATTGCGACTTTATTCTCATAATTATGAGCTCACAACTGTGAAAAAGTCACAATTGTGAGAATTAGTCACAATTTTAAGTCGCAAATAGAACAATTTCTGTTTCAGAGATTAACTGGATCAATTATGAGAAATAAAGTCATTTCTATTTCACAATATAATTGTGACTTTATTCTCATTATTGAGAATAAAGGACTTCATTATTGGACTTTCGCTCCGCCTCCCTCACATCCCTGCACCAGTAGGAAAGTCCACAACACCAAACCCCTGACGCTGATTGGTTGGAACACTGTTTGTTTATCTGTGGAAAGGTTGGTAGTGCCGATTGTTTTTTTGGCATATCTCAGACCCTAGGCTGACCAGAGAGACGCGTTTTTTTCACAGCCAATTTATGGGGCAGGCAGCGAGCGGATCGTGAAGAAAGGTCAGCTGAAATTGACACTTTATGTTTTAGGCTAGAAATCGCTGATACAACCTTTAAGCTTATGACATTTATGCAATTAATTGCACATTTTTTAATTAGTGCATTATAATAAGCACACTAAATTTACAGGTTAAACCGACAGGTCCAATCTTTATCTTCACTTCTGCTCAAACAAAGGAGTTTTCTGTTCCGCCTCACAGAGTTAACACTACATGAAGCAATATGATTGTGAGACTCCCTACGACTCGGTACAAACTGTACCCGCCAATGCACACTCAAGCATGTCTTTAAATTTCAGTTATCTGACTTGAGAGTCGAGGAGCTGAAAATATTCATGGTATCACTGTGACGGAGGCTGCACACTTATTTCAAGCTGTGTTTGTATGGCTAAATCTATTGTCGAAGCATTATAAGAGCACACGGATCATTTAACAGATCCCCACGCGCGCATACTTAGACTTGCACAGTCGCACACGTACCGGGTCGTCTTCTGTACCGTTTGGCCGAGAGAAGGGCTCTTACAGCTCATCCTGAGTCTGCTCACATTCCCAGAGCCCTGCCCACAAATCCCATCACATCCACATAATCAAAGGCATTTTTCTATGGCCTATAGGGATGTGCTCTCTGCATGAGCAAGGTGAGGACGGTGAGGCCAGTGTTCTGCTGCAGATAGAATATTTATCATGGGGATCACTGCGTGTTGTTTGGAGCACCTGGAATACCTCTGGGTGTTGTTTTGGATTATAGGGGCCTTATATTTTGCAGTTTGTGGAGAAGTATGTATTATTGGAATAAATCAAAGATCAAAAAATTACAATTCTGCTTTATGTATCTAATATCAACAAATTTTATATAGCAGCAAAGTATTGTTCATTCTTAGTTCATGTTCACTAAAGTACAGTAGTTAACTAATGTTAAATAATTGACCTTATTGTAAAGGGTTACCAGAATTTATTAGAATTATAGTTCATATTACCGTATTGACTCGAATATAAGCCGACCCTGAATTTAAGCCGACTCCCTTTTTCAAAATAAACCTTTTGGAAAACCTGGTGAAAATAAAAACAGCTAAAACCAGCCTAGACTGGTTGGCTGGTTTTAGCTTGTCAACCAGCCTGGTTTTAGCTGGTCATAGCTGGTCAGCAGGCTGATTTTAGAGGGGTTTTGGCCACTTTTCCAGGCCAGGCTGGGAGACCAGCTAAAACCAGCTACTTTCAGCTTAGACCAGCCAACCAGCCTAGGCTGGTTTTAGCAGTTTTTTTTTTTTAGCAGGGAAAGTATGGTAAATACTGTTAAAATGTACCAACAGTCACTTTTAAACATATACACTTTTTGATATACCATAAAAATAACCCATCTAAATTAGCCTATATAACAATTAGGCTATCCATTTTATAGTAGCCTACCAACATTTCATTAACAGTATAAGTGAAATCTGGGTACAATCTGGGTACTGACTTACGCTAAAATCAGCTTAGGTTGGTTGGTTAACAGCTACTGAAAAAACCAGCTCAACCAGCCTAGGCTGGTTTTAGCTGGTCATAGCTGGTCAGCAGGCTGGTTTTAGAGGGGTTTTGGCCACTTTCCCAGCCTGGCCAGCCTTGGCTAATGATGCTGGATTTCGCTGATGACGTTATGAACCAAAAATGTCCTTAATTAAATTTAAAGAGTTAGTTTACCCAAAAATGAAAATTAGCCCATGATTTACTCACTATTCAGGCATCCTAGGTGTATATGACTTCTTTCTTTCAGACGAATCCAATCAGAGTTATATTAAAAATTATCCTGGCTTTTTCAAGCTTTAGAATGGCATGGACAGGTGTTTCTTTTCATCGGTCCAAAACAAGTCCAATAAAGTGCATCCATCCATAATAAAAAGTGCCTCACATGGCTCCAGGGGGTGAAGAAAGGCATCCTGTAGTGAATCTATGCATTTTTGTAAGAAAAATATTCATATTTAAAACTTAAGAATCACTTTAATCTAGTTTCTGCCAACTGGTCTTACCCAGAAGCAGCTCCAGATGTCAGATGTCGGTGTTGTGCATGTGCAGGTGAGTCTTATGAAAACCAGCGTTTGTTTACAGGAGCAAAGGAAGCAAAGCTGTTACGAACCCTGCCCGTGTCCTTCCGTCCGCTCACCACCGGAGGTCGCCCGCTCATTACATTGACTTTCACACATCACCCCGGACTACACTTCCCATCTTCCATTGCACGGCTTGCACTTTCACCCGCCACCAATCATGAACTGTATATATACTAGGTCACCACAGTCATTCACTGCTGAGTATGGTGCTAGCTTCACAGCCTTACAAAGCGTTCCCGTTTATCCCAGTCTTGTCTTGTCTTTTCTGTGTTAGTATTTCCCGTCTGGTTTCCCAATCTCCTGCCTGCCCATTGGATTACTCTTTTGTCTAGCCCCTCTGGATTACACTCGCCGCTGTTTTCAACCCTCGTTTGTCTGGACTACTCGTGTTTTGCCTTCATTATACCCGTTTGCTGTTGCTCGACCCCCCTGCCTGTTTATGACCATGTCTGTGCTTAACCTCTCTACTCACTGTTACAAAAGCTTCCTTACTTTAGCAAAGGTCTCCTTGCATAACGCATTACATCATCCGCCTGGAGCTGCTTCCGGGTATGACCAGTTGCCGGAAACTAGATTAAAGTGATTATTGCGTTTGAAATATGGATTTTTTTCTTACAAAAAATGCATTGATTCACTACAGGATTCACTAATTTTCAGTTTTGGGTGAACCAACCCTTTAAATGTAATTATTTTAAAGCACTATTAGGCTTTGTCAGTTTTAGGTTAAACAAGAAGTTATTTAGATTTGTGTCTTGTTGTTTCTGTGAAGACATTTCTTGCCTTTCTCTGGCTGTTGTAGCAAATAAATTTCCTACATTCTGTCAACCCCAGAGGCAGCTGTTTTTAAGACGTCTGTGACAAAGGCAATTACATTTGAACTTGTAAGCCCGCCTGTCTCATTAAAATTACAACTTAACAGAGGCCACCTGATTCATCTGGCACTGAGGAGTGTTGTAAAGCCAAGATAATGGAAAAACTAAATGTCTGGCATGTTTCAGCAAACACTGGATTGAGCCACAGCGCACAAGCACAATTGGATGCGGAAGTGTCACCTGATAAACCGCATCCACCGGGGACAGAATTAGAAGTCAGGGATCGACTTTCACGAAACGAGTCTGGCCGACCATAATTCCCCCCAAAAGTGGGAGCGGCGCTTTGCCTTGATGTGAGGAGGTTAACGTTAAACAATAAAAGGGGTTGAGAAGAATGGGAATGAAGCTAATGAGAGGTGATAAGATTCATTCCAGACCTCAATTTCAAGGATGGAGGAGCAAGTGGTCTGGGAGAGTACTGTGAGACTCCCGCGAGGAGTTGAGGCCCTAATGAAAGATATTAGCCTTTGAGGAAAAGAGTGATATCCCTGGATCTCACAAAGGTGAAAAGCAATCTTGAAATTTTCTGACTATGAAAAGAATAGTTCACCGCAAAAATGAAAGTGCGATCATCTTTCCTTCTTCCAAATCTGCATGACTTTCTTTCTTTTTCTTTCTTCTATGAAAGAAAATGTTTAGAAAAATGTGTACGCTTGTTTCTGTGGCTCTGATTAAGTCTGTAAGTTCAAACTAACTTCAAACTAAACTATGCCGCTTTTTGTTTTCAGCTTTGGTTTGTGACTAAAATATTTTGTTATTTTGATTAGATATTCATCAAGTGTTCTAGAATAGAAGAATATGATACAAATATGATGTAATTTCAATACTATGGCTTTTGTGTAGATCTTTAGATCTTTAGGTTGAATGTTTATATGAAATGGTAACACTTCACAATAAGAGTCCATTTGTAGCATTAACTAAGACTGATAAAAGCTGTAGAATAGACCTGGTTAATGTGTTAATTTCAACATTTACTGATATTTTTCAATGTTTAAGTTGCTTTTGTTAACATTAATGAGCTATGAACTAACTTTAAAGCTTAATATATAATTAATATTAATACATTTTCTTACAAAGTATAGTTCAGCCCTTAATTTCAAATAGTAGACCACTATTTTAGTTTCCATTCAGTATACATTTGAAAAACTATCGGTTGATTAGTCGGTATCGGCTAGTGTGGTCCAACCTAGTAAAATCCAATATCGGTCGACCTCTAGTATATTCCAAGTCTTTTTGTCAAAAGATGTTGAACTTGTCTAAATTTTGTGTGATGAACAGACCAAAATCAAAATTGCTTTTTCACTAAAAATATCTGAGACGCTTTGCTCTCAAATCAATTATGGTGCAGGCTGAATGTCAGTGACACTGAATGTCACTGGTTCTCTTGTTTCCTATAACTAAACTTCATTGAGATCAAACAAAGTCATTTAATTTAAGAGCTATACTAGAGAGCAAGGCTTCATCATGAAAATCTTTCATGCAATAGGTTTGGATCCATCTATTACAAGATTTCATACAACACCAAAACTTGTGAAGACTCCAGATGATGGCAACCAGTATTACCGGGTATATTTGTAGCAATAGCCGAAAATACATTGTATGGGTCAAAATCATCGATTTTGCTTTTATGCCAAAATCATTAAAATGTTACAGTAAGTAAATATATAAAAACCTAATTTTTGATTAATAATAAGATGATGTATAAATCTCAGTTTTAAAAAATTGACCCTTATGAACCTCATGGTTTTGTAGTCCAGGGTCACATACAGTATTGTAATCATTTGTTCACTGTGTCCTACTTCATTGCAGATTCCATTGAAAATATCTGAGACACATTGCTCTTAAATCAAATATGGTGAAATTTGGATGTCAGTGACACTGAATGTCACTGGTTCTTTTTTCCTGTAACTAAATTAACATTAAACGTAAAGGCATTTGATTTGAGAGTTATACCAGAGAGCAAGGCTTTCAGTGAATGATTACTTTTAGGCCTGTTCGTCACAAAATCTATCATATTGCTAAGATTTGATACAGTGCCAACACTTGTGAGTACTCCAGACAATGCCAACACTGGATTGACATGCAAAACTATCAAATATTATCCTTATATTGTAACGATTTATTCAATGTGTCATACATTGTTGTGGTTTTCTCTTAAAATAGCTGAGACATGTTGCTCTCAAATCAAATATAGTGCAGGCTGGATGTCACTAGTTCTCATGTTTCCTGCAACCAGACTTCTTTAACGTCACACATAAGGCGATATGTGATTTCAGAGCAGTGTTGGAAAAAGTTTCTTTTAACAGTAGTGCATTACAATATTGTGTTACTTCAAAAAAAAAAAGAAAAAAAGAAAACTAATTGTGTTATTTAGTTACTTTTTATGGAAAGTAATGCATTACACATTAATTTTATGTTACTTTTTGTCACCTGAGCTTGTCTTGCTTATTTACAATGTTGTTGGGGAGTAACTAGTTACATGTAACGGAGTTAGATGATTTATTTATTTATTTTAAATATAACTGTAATCTGTTACAGTTATTGAGTAAAAAAAAAGTTACTCATGAAAATGTTAACGATTACAAAAGGGGTTACATCTGAATATTTTCACACACGTACAGATTTAATTAATTTCTTTCCCAAATTGCATTGACTGCTCTAAAATATGAGACACCAATGTTTCAGGAGTTTAGGACACACTTTTTTTTCTTTCTCCAAGGTATTGGTAAATGCCAGTGTTTCCTGTTATAGCTATGCAAATATTTGATTTCAAAAACAGTATCATAGCTATTAATATATATCTTGTTATGATTTCAAATCTGTATTTGACCTCAGAACGAACAAAAAAGAGGTGCTCAAGTCTGATTTTGTGGTGGCTGTGCTTTAAAATTAAATTATTATTAAGTAATTTGAAAGTCGTACAGGAATCAGTGTTGAGTACTACTGTAAGTTAAAAACATTTGTTAGAAATTTAGAAACTTAAAAAGTAATCAAATGTAACCAGTTACATTACTTTAATTAAGTAATTGAAATAGTTAAACTACTTATTGCATTTTAAATAGGGTAACTTGTAATCTGTAATCTATTTCATTTCCAAAGTAACCTTCCCAACACTGCTTATTTATTATTAATAACAAAAACTCCAGAAGTTACATTTATGGCAACTGTAAAGGCCCTTTTAAACCAAAAATAATTTAATAAGCCTCAGGATGAAGGAAGTGCGTCTGCATTCACAATTTCTCTCAACACGAGGACAGGAAAGGTGTCAGTGAATAAATGGCATAACAAACCTATGTTACTTACTTGATTTGGTATTTTCTTGTAAATTCAAAATTAATGTGTACTTAAAAAAAGTAATCTGATTACGTAACTCATGTTACTTGCATTGCATTAACCCTAACACTTTTTGAGTTATACCAGAGAGCAAAGACTTTTTACGCTGGTTCCTCACAAAAATCTTGCATATGAATCTATCATAACGACAATAAAGTTTTTTGTTTTTTTTGTGCATTAAAAGTTTTCTTGTAGCTTCGTAAACCACAGATGTCACATGGACTATTTTAACAATGTCCTTACTACCTTTCTGGGCCTTGAACATCAGTTGCATTGCTGTCTATACAGGGTCAGAAAGCTCTCGGATTTCATTAAAAAATGATCTTAATTTGTGTCCAAAGATAAACAAGGATTTTACGGATTTGGAACAACATGAGGGTGAGTAATTAATGACCAAATTTTCATTTTTGGGTGAACTGTGCCTTTAAGAGATGTAGAGTATGTAAATCAGCTGATTATATTCAGTTTTAATTACTTACTAGAAGCTGAGATAACTTAATTTAATTTTGTTGATGCAAAAAAAAAAAAAAAAAAATAGACAAATCTATTGGGTGAACACAGTTAACTAAGTATAGTCTACTAAAGTCAAAAAGTGCACTTTTGTGTTCCACAGAAACAGCAAAAGCATACAACATATTGTTTGGAAGGACATGACGGTGAGTAAAAAAATGACGAAATATTGATTTTTGGGTGAACTGTACAGTTGTAAGTGAATCTGATTTACGGAGGTATTGAGCAAACCCGCGGCATGCATTTACAGACAATGCAAGGTGCGTTTTGTGACTGACCATGAGAAACCATCCCTTTTAATGTTGAATTCTAAAGGCCGTCTTTTTATCAGTGCAGCTAAGAATGTAAAGTGAGTAGAGTTTTGTATGCAGAGCTGTGCTTTTGCACAGAATTGATGCTATAGGAATGACTCTTTTTACTGGCACAAGAATTTCAATAAACTGCATGAAAAGAGGGGGAATTATATACGACGTAGTTTATCTCAACAGCAGGACAACTTGTGAATGACAGCAGAAATTTCCACATCAGGTTTTGCGTAATGTTCCTGTGGGAACAGTGTTTGACCCCATGAATGAAGTTACCTGTATTATGAAAGCAGTACTGAGGGCAATTTCAGCTGAAGTGGATTTGTGGGAGTCCACACTTGACGACAAACCTGTGGCATTTTATCATTGTTTTGAGGCTACATTTTCACTTTGCCGGTATTAGAATGTGTGGCCGAGGCAGCTAGTGCAAGGCTACGGAATGAGGTAGGATTTTCACAAAACACAATTACAAATTTGAGCTTGCTAAAGCTACGGCAGCAAAACGGAATGGTTAACACTTGACCTGATGATGAAGTGGCAAAATTGGTTTCTAGGGAAGGGCTTTAGCTCGGAGTAAAAACTGAAAGAGAGAGCACAGGAACACCGTCGAGGCTTTTATGTGAGTCAGCATGGGGAAATCAAATGGCGGCAATGTAATTTTACCTGTGACAGGAAGGAAATCATTCAAGTTAATGTTATATTTCCTCTGTGAGACCATTTTTTTTTCTTTTACCAATTTTCATCGTTTCTTGTCCCTTCTGAAGTTTCCGACATACAAGGTGTTTTCAGAAGTGAGGTGTCAATTATTTAAAAAGCTTACTGTGTTGCTCTTCATTGGCAGCCAAAGCTAGAAGAGCTTTCCTGGTCCTTGCACCTGTGACTGCTTAAAACACATTTGAAATTCACAACAGGGAATTAAAAAAGAGAGAGAAAAAATGTTAGCGGCCCAACAAAGCATGAACAAAATTTCCATTAGAGTCATTAAACAATTTTACTGCAAGTGGCATCAAGTTGTCTAATGAAGTCTTCAATTAGTGCTAAAAATGCTTGAGCACATTAAAAAGGACCTTGTTCAATTGAGCTCCAAAAGTCTCATAAACATTGAATGTTTCAATTAAAGCCCACTTCATTAGTCCATCCATCACATAATCAACCATTACTAATTAGGAACATTCCAAACATTTGGGCACCCATTTCCTGTCCACGTTCTGCAGTTTTATTGTAATACCTCCATTAAGTGGGTTTGCATACTCATTGCCAAATGCTCAAGCAAATCACATTCAGTTTAAATCTATTTAGTTAAAAAAAACAAAAAAAAAAAAAAACAAAACAGTTAGACCAGGGATGTAATAATTATTTTGTTTTCTGTGTTTAAAAGAGCCTCTTTTTTCACAATTGGTTGAGTGTCTTTTTGATGGTCCACTTAATACTGTTCTTGGTTAACAAAAACGTGGGTTAAAAAATTTAACAATATTGTTCAAAAGTTTCATTATTTATTTAATTACAAATGCAGTAAACAATGGCAATATTGTGAATTATTATAATTTACAAAAGGTCCTGTTTGGTAGGAACCACGCTAACAGAGCAATCATCAGAGTTTGTTCAATTAGAACAAATTCTGATGATTGCTCTGTTAGCACGGTTCATTTGAAATGTGAATGCTTAAGTGTGAACCTTGGTGCAAACCAAACAAACAGACCAAGACCCACCTTTTTAGGATAAAACATTGCCAGGTGTGTGAGCTGGCTACACCGATCATTCATTCTACATTCCCACCGCTAAGGGTGAGCTGCCGCTGGCCTCTGGAGATTTGCTCAAACTGTTTAATCCACTCTTTACTAAACCTTCTAGTCCTGTCTGTCTTCTTAACTGGCATTATCCAGCCTATGTCTTCTGTCTTCTCTGTTGCCCTCCAGCCCTCAATCTCCTTCTTCTCCTTCTTCTCTGATGGTTCCATCCAGCCTTAAATCTTCGGTGTCTCCACTGGTTCCGTCCAGCCCTACACCTTCTGAGTCTTCTATAGCTATGTTTTCATCACTCTGTTTTTATGTGCATTTGGAAGTATTGCACCAGTAAAGAGTGATGGAAATGCCACATTTGTAAAAATTGAGGTGGTGAGTGATGATTTTGTTCTCTTTGACTCGTTGGATGGAAACGGAGCTTACTCGCAAATGTTTTATGTGATATTCCAATTTTGCACATAAGTTAAGTTCGCAACTTTGAATGGAAACCTGGCTTATGTTTCCCTCCAGCCCTGACCCTTCTAAGTCCGTCAAACCCCCTTCTATCCTCCCAATACCACCTTCACCTTCTAGTTCTGTATTTGACTCCATCTTTCCTCCTCTACTGCCTGTCACTTCTACTTCTCACTCTCTGCAAGCTGCTCAAGATTCACCTCAACCCTCAATCCCTCTGTCTCTGTCAGACTCCTTCTTTCCTCCAGGGTTTATCTTCATCCTCAGTCGCTCCAGCCCCACGCAATCTTCTGGAACCACATCTTCACCTCGGTCACCGGAGCCTGCTGCAACGCCTTGGCCCTCCGGTTCCTCTGTGTTGCCCAGGCTCCTTGTCCACTCGGCTTCTCCTGGATCTCCATCGCTGACGTCATCGCAGGAGTTTGAATCCCTGGTTGCACCTCCCAGGCCTCCACCATGGCCCCTCGTCCAGCTACTCTGCTGTGGGCCCTCATCCTGGTTGGGCTCTGGTCGTCCTCCTCAAGTTCTTTATCCACCCTCTGAGAATCCTGGCTGTTCCCTGGCTCCTTTCTCCCTTGGTGCCTCCCTGGTCCCGCTTGCTCCATTCTCCATCCCTTCCCCACTCCTCTCTTCTGTCCGCCCTACTCTTTTGCCATCCCTTCACCCACTCCTCGGACTTTGTATGTTCGCCATTCCTTTACCCACTCCTGCCTCCTTTATGGACTCTCTATTGGCATGAGGTCGCACCTTTCTTAAGGGGCCGATCTGTCACAGTTTGGTTCTGTTTTAGCTTTGTTTTTATTCTGTGACCTAGTTTTCATTGTGTTCCTGTTCTTAATTAGTAAATTTGTTCACCTGTTTTGCCATCAATTCAATAAGTAATTACATCCCTGGTCTAACTGATCTTTAAAAAAACTAAATAGATGCTCAGTTTTAAACTGAAGCTGATTTGCTTGAGCATTTGGCAATGAGTATGCAAACCCAAAAGTATGTAATGGAGGTATTACATTAAAACTGTGGGACGTGGACAGGCAATGAGTGCCCAAATGTTTGGAATGTTCCTAATTAGTAATGACTGATTATGTGATGGATAACTAATAAAGTGGGCTTTAATTGAAACATTCAATGTTTCTGAGACTTTTGGAGCTCAGTTGGACAAGGTCCTTTTTAATGTGCTTAAGCATTTTTAGCACTAATCTTCGCCTTGGTCGCTGGAGCCTGCTGCAACGCCTTGGCCCTCGCATTCCTCAGTGTCGCCCAGGCTCTGTGTCTGCTCTGCTTCGTCTGGGTCTCCATTGCTGGCGCCATCGAAGAAGATGGAATCCCTAGTAGGAGCGTCCACCCTTTGCGATGCCATGCTATTCCCTGGTTCCTTCCTCCCTCTGTGCCTCCGTGGTCCCATTTGCTCAATTCTCCGTTCATTCGCCACTCCTGTCTTCTGTCCACCCTACTCTTCTGCCATCCCTTCACCCACTCTTTGGACTCTGTATGTTCGCCATTCCTTCACCCACTCCTGCCTCCTTAATGGACTCTCTAATGGCATGAGTTCACACCTTTCCAGAGGGGGGCGATCCATTTCAGTTTGGTTTTGTTTTTGCTTTGTTTTTGTCCTGTGACCTAGTTTTCCTTGTGTTCCTGTCCTTAATTAGTTAATTTGCTCACCTGCTTTGCCATTGTGTTGATTACCTTGTGTATAGGGTTAGTTTACCCAAAAATGAAATTTACCCCACGATTTACTTCCCCTCCAGGCACCCTAGGTGTATATGACTTCCTTCTTTCAGACAATTCCAAAAGCAGTTTTATTTAAAATTACCCCGGCACTTCCAAGCTTTTCTCTTCATCAGTCCAAAATAAGTCCAATAAAGTGCATCCATCCATAATAAAAAAGTGCCTCACATGGCTCTGGGGGGTAATTAAAGGCCTCCTGTAGTGAATCGATGCATTTTTGAATGAAAAATGCAGGCAGATGGTGTTGGATGTCGGCGTTGCGCATGCGCTGTGAGTTTCCTTATTTTAACAAAGGAAAACCATTCTCCTCTTGGTTTATATTGAAATCCAACATTTTCCTTTACAAATCCTCGTTTTGAACTTCTAATTCATGACCTTTGTTTTGATCTCTCTACAGCGTGTGCATTCGCAATGACTAGTTATTACGTCATCTGCCTAGAGCTGCTTCTGGGTATGACCAACCAGTGCAAGCTAGATTAAAGTGATTATTACATTTTTATGAAATCCGAGAGGTTTCTGACCCTGAATAGACAGCAACCCAACTGACACGTTCAAGGCCCAGAAAGGTAGTAAGGACATGGTTAAAATAATCAGTGGTTTAACCGTAATGTTATGAAGCTACAAGAATACTTTTTGACAAAAATGTTTTCAAAAATGTCTTATTTGTGTTCCGAAGATGAATGAAGATGAAGGTCTTACAGGTTTGGAATGACATGAGGGTGAGTAATTAATGACAAAATTTTCATTTTTGGGTGAACTATTCCTTTAAGCATCTTATCAGGGTTTCTGCAGAAGAACTCTCTCATGAAGACTACAGTCGTTATGGTGTTAGCAAACATGGCTAGCTTTTCAAGTACACTCGATAACACTTATAGCAGTCTATTGTAACCTCTCAGAGAGGTGAATACAAAACCCTGAAGTGCTCAGAATAAACTCACAGTGCCGCCCCTCCTTGTTCTCTCTAGTCGCATCTGTGCTGACAAGCCAATTAATGATACTGGCATTATTGTTTTTGAAGATAAGGTGAAGGCAGGTCATTACCCAGTTCTGAACATCAATGCTGTATATGTCTCTCTCTCTTTCTTTTTCTCTCCCACTGTTTCGGCCCTTCGCGTAGACTTGTTTTTTAGAATATTAGCACAGATGGTGAAGAGCCAGCATTCTCCCTCTGGACTTCCACGTTTTATAATCGACATGACAAGATGCAGGTCTGTTATATCTGGGAAGATGCATTTGAGTCAGTAGGTGTGCTGCGTGGTGCTTCGTGGTGGGGTTTGTAATTATTGCCGACAAGAGCAAACACGTAAAACGAAATCAATTTCAAAGATTTAATTTCGGCCTGATTAAAAGATACCGGATGGTGCTGATGCCGTATCATCCGTGCAGGTCCAGAATGCACTGAATCTATTAGATGATTACATCTGCTGATGAGGAGCACATTCATTTCAAATCAGCTAACTCCAAAACAAACAACATCCACTAATGCGTTGAAAGAATGAAAGACACAAATAGAACAAAGATTCATGTGCAGTCATTGTTTCCAAAGGTCACTGAGTCCATTCTATTTGGACTATTTTAATGATGTCCTTACTACCTTTCTGGGTCTTGAACGTGGTAGTTCTGTTGCTGTCTATGCAGAGTCAGAAAGCTCTTGGATTTCATCAAAAATATTTTAATTTGAGATGTACTTATGGGTTTCGAACGACATGAGGGTGAATAATTAACTATCCCTTTCAAACTATTACCCAGAAAGTTGCTGGTTCATTCCCAGCAAGAAGCAAGCCATGACTTATCACCAATGTGCCCTTGAGCAAGACACATAACTCTAGGTTGATCTGCAGGGATTGTTCCTGTAATAACTTTATAGTACAGCTCAATGGTGCCATTGCATGAACATCACAGAAACATACTCTGACCCTATTATCAAAGTAATTTGTTAAATGCCACCTTCAATTTTCAGTACTGTATGTTTAGATATTTCCTGTGGTAGTAAGTCTAACAGAAAAAGAAGCAAAATATATTTTAATGTCTCCTCCCATAAAAGGCTTTAGGAGAACAAAGCCATCAAAAATGACCTTCTGACATTTTATCTGGTATCAATCACCCAGCTGACACAAAGAAAACACCTAGGTTTTTGACAACAGACATGCATCACT
>NC_133374.1:31061246-31142231 GCF_049309525.1 Garra rufa
CACAGACAATATGGTGTTGTTGTCCACGATGTCCACAGTGAGAGGTGATCCACAGGACACAAACACCCACTCCACAAAGGTGGAGTGACAAAAAAATTAAATAAGAATATACACGCACTGAGCAAATAATGAAAATTAAACAAAATCACAAGCACATAATTAACTTTTTTGGTCCGGTCATCTGTCACGGGTGGCTGATGTATGAAACACAACAAAGGCATTAATTCACAAACAGCAACACATCCACACAAAGTTGTAGACTCAAAACTGGACAATCAAGAACAGAAAGAGACCAACTTAAATACACCAGCAAATGAGGACACTAATGACACAAACCTGAACACGATGATGAAATCAAATCAATAACAATGACAACAGGGAAAAGGTGGAAACTGAAAGTCCAAACTAACAGAACTATGACACAATGTGATAACATTAAAAGGATTGTTCATGCAAAAATGAAATTTCTGTCATAATTTTCTCACCCTCAAGTTGTTCCAAAACTGTATGAATTTCTTTCTTCTGCTGAACACAACAGAAGATATTTTGAAGAATGTTTCTGTCAGTTTTTGGTCCCTATTGCCTTCGAAAGTATGTTTTTTTTTTTCCATTCTGTGTTAGTCAATGGAGACCTGCAGCAGTTTGAATACCAACAATCTTCAAAATATCTTATTTTATTTTTTAACATAACAAAGAAATTCAAACAGGTTTGAAAGAACTTAAAGGTGAGTGAATAATGAAAAATTTCATTTTTGGGTGAACTGTCGCTTTAACAAGCATTTTCACAAAAAAGAAAATCCTCTCTGGGTCAAGTTACCCGAATACAACATGAGGGCTATTTAACAGCATAATGATTATTTTGAAAGGATTATTTTTAGTGTGGAGGTGACATTCAGTGCATTGACATTCAAAAGGCAGTTTCTTCTATATATCCATAATAAAAATGCCACATATGCTAATAATACTTCAATATTATTGCCATCAGAGGTCATTTAAATCTATAAGAGTGTATGCATGTAGATATCACAATTATGATATTCATGAAATGGAAAATGAAAGTCAAGGTTGATATTATGAAAAAACAATATGTTTCTGTGAGTCAATGAGTCAAAATGATGAGTTGAGAGAGTCTTTCTCTCCACTCAAGGCTGCAGAATCTCTCTCAGAATTTAGGCTGGATGCCAAAAAAAAAAAAAAAAAAAAAAAAAAAGGCAGGTTAATGTTTTGATTTATGGGAATTAGTTCACGATTCACCAATTACTCAAGTCTGAGCCGGAGGTGAACCCAGAAGAAAGTGTGCATTTCATAAAAGCTGTGATTCATCAGATGTTTAACTACATGCTCATAATCTTTGAAGAAGCTGGCACAGTAGGAACGTTAAAAATGTACTGACAAGTCATTTTCACAATGAATATCATTACTATCATTTCTGTAATTCCATTAATTTAGAGACATTACCCCCCTTTAGCATATTTCAGAATTTGATTGACACAGCGGACCTGAATGAAAGTAACCTCATAATCTTTCCGCGCACTTCGGTAATTAATGTGTTTATGCATTAAAATATCTGATTTAATTAAACTCAATCGGTTGAACTTTCTGAAACTCTTCCTGACATTAATTTGTATTGACGCGCAAAAAAATGAAAAGATAATGTGAGAATTCTTCGGTTCTCTGGAGGAAGCTTTTCGCTTCCAGTGCATCAGAAACACAGCCAGCGAAAAAGATATAAATTTGCAGTTGGTGATGAGAGGAGGGGTGGGACTGTCTGTGTAAACACTCTCTTATTGCTCAGGGCCAGTGGGAAGAACAGTCAGTTTTCCAGCATCTACATTCCAGCAGAGTGCAGGGGTGAGCGTCTCGAGAAAAAAAAGAGGAGCTATAGCAGGAGAGTTGCTTGTCCATGCAAAACCAGGTGGCACATTACAATGTTGTGGGGTTGCCAGATATTATCACCTAATGTATTGTCCACCAAGGGTATATTTGTAGCAATAGCCAACAATACATTTTTATGGGTCAAAATTATTGATTCTCTCTTGGTTCTAGGATGTTTAGTAAATATCATGTTCTAAATTTCCTATGATAAATATATCAAAACTTTGATTAAAAAAAAATTGTAGTAATATGCATCGCTTAGAACTTCATTTGGACAACTTTTAAGGCGATTTTCTCAATATTTTGTATTTTCTGCCACCCTCAAGATTCCAGATTTTCAAATAGTTGTATCTCGGCCAAAGATTGTCTTATCCTAACCATACATCAATGGAAAGCTTATTTATTAATGTATAAATCCCAATCTATCATCAAATTGATTATTTGGATTCTTTTATCATACTGAATATTATAGCATATTTCATTAACAAGAAACATCACATGTAAAGTAAGCAGGTTTGTTCCAAGCCTGAAATGCCTTCAAAACTAAATGAGGATGTTTAAGGAAACCACAGTGGTGCACTGTTCTCAAAAACAATTTTCATTCAAAATGCTTTGACCTTTGTCTGAAGTCTGTCTGATTGCCACGTGAACCTGTAGTGACCATGTTTTTTTTTTTTCCTTCACAGAGGACTCAGTAGAGCCCTCTGTCGGTTGTTTCTAGAACTGATCTTCCAAAATTAGCTCCTCACCACCTTCAAAAAAACTTTTGTCTGCATTTAAACCTGCATTTATGTTTAGTTCAGTATTTTGTTTGTTGTAAACAAACATATGTAGAATTGTAAAAGCTAGAGTCATCAAAATAAAGCAGATATTTTTTTGTTAAAATACTTACCCTAGCTGTGTTTCTGTGAGGCTATCAAAACATTTCTCTATTTGTTTAAACATCCGACCAGCCTGACACAGCAACAGCGGCTCAACCAATGGTGTGAGTTTTGGGCGTGGTTGCTTGTTTGTCTGACCAATAGTAGACTAATGATTTGCTGAAGATGTTTGAAAACAATTCTTTCACTTCTTCTCAGAGCTGCTAGTAACTTTAAAAGACACCCTTTTTCATTATTAACATCATTTAAATCCACTCAGTGGTTGTGCACACTTGAGGCCTGACCGCATTCAGGTCCAGTGCCACAGTCAAGACTCCTTCAGGAGTCTGGTCCTGTGTCCTTGAAATGAAGCCCATGTACCCTTGCTGCATGACAAGTATGACACCTTATAAGCTATGCAGAGCTGTGGAGTCAGGACCAGTGGCTGGGAAGTCACTGTGTCGATTTATGCCAGCATTTGGTGGCTGACTGAGCGTGACGCCTCCTGGTTTTCAGAGAGAGAGGAAAGACACCGTACAGCTGCTGACAATGCCACCGGAGTTACCACGGCATGCCATGTTACCCATTGGTCCCTGGAGCGTGAAACCCTGGCTGGACGAGAAGGATGGACTGCTTGATACTTGTTGACATGGGGGTAAAGCGGGTCACTCAAGCTCAGTTTGGCCTGTCGGTTCCTTTTGGCCGACGAGATGAAGATGAATCGTCAGTTAACTTGAGTGGTCAAGATAGAAGCACTGGACGGGTCAGAACTTGTCATGGATCAACAACTCCGTCATATCCTCACGTACTGCCATTGGAGGAGGTGTTGATATGCATTAGATCACAATCATGAAGTACTGTTCACGCACCAACATATCTGCTGACTGCCAAGTAGGATATCTTTTGTTGGAAGGACATTCATCAAACAAACCGTTCCAACTTAATCCCTTGTTCCAGGACCAACTAAGGGTGTAGATCCTGTAGATCCATCATGCTAAAAAAATAGTTCACCCAACATGATAGTTCTGTCCTCATTTACTCATTCCAAACCCATAAGGCTTTCTATCTTCTGTGGAACACCAAAGAAGATCTTTAACATACAAAAAAGTCAATGGGGTCAACACTTTGGTGTTGCGCAGAAGAAAGTAAGATTTGGGATTTCAATCGTCATTTTTAGAAGAAATATGCCATTTTAGGTGATGATATCCTTACTACCTTTCTGGGCCTTGAACGTGGTAGTTGAATTGCTGTCTATGCAGGGTCAAAAAGCTCTCGGATATCATTAGAAGTTTCTTAATTTGTGTTTTGAAGATGAACAAAGGTCTTACAGGTTTGAAACAACATGAGGTTGAGTAATCAATGACAGAATTTTCATTTTCGGGTGAAATATCCCTCATTGTTGTCTGTTCATCTTAGCTTTCATTTTGCTTCAGAAAGTTGTATGGACCTTGTTTTTAGTGATCTACTGGTGTTTTTTGGTATTTCAGACCTTCACAATCCCAGTTCTCACTCAATTACATTTTATTGAAAAAAGAAGCCTATAGTAGATAGTCTTCCAAAATTAACTTTTGTGCTTCACTGTAGAAAGCAGTCCTCCTGGCTTGGCAGAACATGAGGGTGAGTAAACGATAACAGAATTTTCATTTTTTGGTGGACTTTCCCTCTAGGCAGAATATTCATTCTCTTCTTGAACAGCCCAACAACTTTGAAGGAGCTAAGACCAAACCGATACTTGGATAGTAGGTGGACCATTGCATATTTGTGAACATCCTGAGGCACGAATGCACATATGACTCAACTAACTGGAGGTGTTTTTAGTTGATTACAGCAGCTTCTGTTCGGATTGGGCTGCAAGTACATTGAGTCACTCTCTGGAATCTGTGGGATAGAGTGTTCTTTTTGGACCGACAGCTTTTTTAAACAGAAGCGCCTGCTGCTGGGTTTGAGCAGTCTATGCCGACCTGCTTTAAGGAAAAACAGCCTCCTGTTTGTTGATTGCCATATCCCAGCCATCAATCACCATTCCCACGCATATGGGAGTGGGCTTATCGCTGAACGTGGCTGAATGGAGCTGAGGCATCTGTGTATTTTCACTGACAGGAAGAATAGATAAAACACATGGTGCGGTGTATGGCTCTTAATTGTACATGTATATGCAATATGTGGTTAATTAGAAGTAATAAATCTACAGCGATCTGACAACCTATAATTTTTTTTTTCTTTCAAGAGATAAAGTAACATTTAAAAAATGTTTAATGCATTTAGTAAGTTCCCTGCATCTTTATTAGGGCTGTCAATCGATTACAAACTAAAAAAAAAAAACCTAATGATTAATGATATTTGCAAAACTACATATTTGCTGAGAAATGGAAGCCAATTTTCACCTCAGAGTACAATTAGGAAGGTAAGATATTAGGTTTAAATATAATATTATGATAAAATAAGAGAAGTCCAATTTTAAGGAGTCATATTTGTGAGATAAAATGTCACACTGAAAGCCAGAATTGCAGGAAATAGTCACAAAACAGAACAGATCTTAATTGTGAGATTACGAGAAATAAAATCATTTATATTTCACAATATATGTGTGACTTTATTTCTATACTTGTGACATCAGAATTGTGCAAAAACGTCACAATTGTGAATTTGAGTGAGAGTTGTGAAAAATATTCACATTTTTAGTTGCAAACTGAGAAAGATCTCAATTGTGAGATAAAGTCCAAATTGTGAAAAAGTCATTTATATTTTCAAATATATTCTCATAATTGTGACTTTAAAATTGTGATTATAAAGTTGAGATTGAAAATTCAGAGTTGTGAGAAATAGTCAATGTTATGTTGCAAATAGAAAAATCTGAATTATGACAAGTCATAATTATGAAAAACAATCATCTGATTTTACAATATAATGGTGACTTTATTCTAATTATTGTGACCTTACCATGCAATAAAGTCACAGCTATGAGAATGAAACTCAAGAACTGTGAAAAATAGTCACAATTTTAAGTCACAAATAGAACAATTAATCTCAGAGATTAATTGGATCAATTATGATAAATAAAGTCACTTATATTTCACAATATAATTGTGACTTTATTTTCATAATTGTGAGCTACAATTGTGAGAATGAAACTCAAGAATTGTGAGAAATAGTCACAAATTTAAGTCACAAATAGAACAATCTGTTACAGAGATTAATTAGATCAATTATGAGAACTAAAGTCACTTATATTTCACAATATTGCAACTTTATTCTCATTATTGTGAGCTCACAATTGTGATAATGTCAGTTGTGAGAATGAAACTCAAGAACTGTGAAAAATAGTCACAATTTTAGGTTGCAAATAGAAAAATATTTCTTTCAGAGATTACTTAGATCAATTATGAGAAAAAAAGTCATTTCTTTTTCACAATATAATTGCGACTTTATTCTCATAATTATGAGCTCACAACTGTGAAAAAGTCACAATTGTGAGAACTAGTCACAATTTTAATTCGCAAATAGAACAATTTCTGTTTCAGAGATTAACTGGATCAATTATGAGAAATAAAGTCATTTCTATTTCACAATATAATTGTGACTTTATTCTCATTATTGTGAGCTCACAACTGTGATAATGTCACAGTTGTGAGAATGAAACTCAAAAACTGTGAAAAATAGTCACAATTTTAAGTCGCAAATAAAACAATTTCTGTTTCAGAGAATAATTAGATCAATTATGAGAAATAAAGTCATTTATTTATTCAATTGTAATTGTACATTTTAATGTAATAATTGTGACCTCACAATTGTGAATTATTTCTCATTAATCAGGCGAGTTGACTATAGTGAAGTTGGTACACGAAACATGAAGGTGGTAGGCTACTTTAAAGGTTGTATCAGCGATTTCTAGCCTGAAACATAAAGTGTCAAATTCAGCTGACCTTTCATCACGATCCGCTCGCTGCCTGCCCCATAAATTGTCTGTGAAAAAAACGCGTCTCTCTGGTCAGCCTAGGGTCCGAGACATGCCAAAAAAACAATCGGCACTACCAACCTTTCCACAGATAAACAAACAGTGTTCCAACCAATCAGCGTCAGGGGTGTATGGGGCAGGCAGCGAGCGGATCGTGAAGAAAGGTCAGCTGAAATTGTCACTTTAGGCTAGAAATCGCTGATACAACCTTTAAGCTTATGACATTTATGCAATTAATTGCACATTTTTTAATTAGTGCATTATAATAAGCACACTAAATTTACAGGTTAAACCGACAGGTCCAATCTTTATCTTCACTTCTGCTCAAACAAAGGAGTTTTCTGTTCCGCCTCACAGAGTTAACACTACATGAAGCAATATGATTGTGAGACTCCCTACGACTCGGTACAAACTGTACCCGCCAATGCACACTCAAGCATGTCTTTAAATTTCAGTTATCTGACTCGAGAGTCGAGGAGCTGAAAATATTCATGGTATCACTGTGACGGAGGCTGCACACTTATTTCAAGCTGTGTTTGTATGGCTAAATCTATTGTCGAAGCATTATAAGAGCACACGGATCATTTAACAGATCCCCACGCGCGCATACTTAGACTTGCACAGTCGCACACGTACCGGGTCGTCTTCTGTACCATTTGGCCGAGAGAAGGGCTCTTACAGCTCATCCTGAGTCTGCTCACATTTCCAGAGCCCTGCCCACAAATCCCATCACATCCACATAATCAAAGGCATTTTTCTATGGCCTATAGGGATGTGCTCTCTGCATGAGCAAGGTGAGGACGGTGAGGCCAGTGTTCTGCTGCAGATAGAATATTTATCATGGGGATCACTGCGTGTTGTTTGGAGCACCTGGAATACCTCTGGGTGTTGTTTTGGATTATAGGGGCCTTATATTTCGCAGTTTGTGGAGAAGTATGTATTATTGGAATAAATCAAAGATCAAAAAATTACAATTCTGCTTTATGTATCTAATATCAACAAATTTTATATAGCAGCAAAGTATTGTTCATTCTTAGTTCATGTTCACTAAAGTACAGTAGTTAACTAATGTTAAATAATTGACCTTATTGTAAAGGGTTACCAGAATTTATTAGAATTATAGTTCATATTACCGTATTGACTCGAATATAAGCCGACCCTGAATTTAAGCCGACTCCCTTTTTCAAAATAAACCTTTTGGAAAACCTGGTGAAAAAAAAAAAAAAACAGCTAAAACCAGCCTAGACTGGTTGGCTGGTTTTAGCTTGTCAACCAGCCTGGTTTTAGCTGGTCATAGCTGGTCAGCAGGCTGGTTTTAGAGGGGTTTTGGCCACTTTCCCAGCCTGGCCAGCCTTGGCTAATGATGCTGGATTTCGCTGATGACGTTATGAACCAAAAATGTCCTTAATTAAATTTAAAGAGTTAGTTTACCCAAAAATTAAAATTAGCCCATGATTTACTCACTCTTCAGGCATCCTAGGTGTATATGACTTCTTTCTTTCAGACGAATTCAATCAGAGTTATATTAAAAATTATCCTGGCTTTTTCAAGCTTTAGAATGGCATGGGCAGGTGTTTCTTTTCATCGGTCCAAAACAAGTCCAATATAGTGCATCCATCCATAATAAAAAGTGCCTCACATGGCTCCAGGGGGTGAAGAAAGGCATCCTGTAGTGAATCTATGCATTTTTGTAAGAAAAATATTCATATTTAAAACTTAAGAATCACTTTAATCTAGTTTCTGCCAACTGGTCTTACCCAGAAGCAGCTCCAGATGTCAGATGTCGGTGTTGTGCATGTGCATGTGAGTCTTATGAAAACCAGCGTTTGTTTACAGGAGCAAAGGAAGCAAAGCTGTTACGAACCCTGCCCGTGTCCTTCTGTCCGCTCACCACCGGAGGTCGCCCGCTCATTACATTGACTTTCACACATCACCCCGGACTACACTTCCCATCTTCCATTGCACGGCTTGCACTTTCACCCGCCACCAATCATGAACTGTATATATACTAGGTCACCACAGTCATTCACTGCTGAGTATGGTGCTAGCTTCACAGCCTTACAAAGCGTTCCCGTTTATCCCAGTCTTGTCTTGTCTTTTCTGTGTTAGTATTTCCTGTTTGGTTTCCCGATCTCCTGCCTGCCCATTGGATTACTCTTTTGTCTAGCCCCTCTGGATTACACTCGCCGCTGTTTTCAACCCTCGTTTGTCTGGACTACTCTTGTGTTTTGCCTTCATTATACCCGTTTGCTGTTGCTCGACCCCCCTGCCTGTTTATGACCATGTCTGTGCTTAACCTCTCTACTCACTGTTACAAAAGCTTCCTTACTTTAGCAAAGGAAAACCAGTCTCCTTGCATAACGCATTACATCATCCGCCTGGAGCTGCTTCCGGGTATGACCAGTTGCCGGAAACTAGATTAAAGTGATTATTGCGTTTGAAATATGGATTTTTTTCTTACAAAAAATGCATTGATTCACTACAGGAGGCCTTTATTCACACCCCCCCCCCCTCCCCGAAACCGTGTGAGGCACTTTTTATTTTGGATGGACATACTTTATTGGACTTGTTTTGGACTCATGAAGTGAAACACTCACCTATGCCATTGTAAAGCTTTGAAATGCCAGGATAATATTTAATATAACTTCGATTGGATTCGTCTGAAAGAAGGAAGTCATATACAGCAAGGATGCCTGAAGGGTGAATGAATCATGGGCTAATTTTCAGTTTTGGGTGAACCAACCCTTTAAATGTAATTATTTTAAAGCACTATTAGGCTTTGTCAGTTTTAGGTTAAACAAGAAGGTATTTAGATTTGTGTCTTGTTGTTTCTGTGAAGACATTTCTTGCCTTTCTCTGGCTGTTGTAGCAAATAAATTTCCTACATTCTGTCAACCCCAGAGGCAGATGTTTTTAAGACGTCTGTGACAAAGGCAATTACATTTGAACTTGTAAGCCCGCCTGTCTCATTAAAATTACAACTTAACAGAGGCCACCTGATTCATCTGGCACTGAGGAGCGTTGTAAAGCCAAGATAATGGAAAAACTAAATGTCTGGCATGTTTCAGCAAACACTGGATTGAGCCACAGCGCACAAGCACAATTGGATGCGGAAGCGTCACCTGATAAACCGCATCCACCGGGGACAGAATTAGAAGTCAGGGATCGACTTTCACGAAACGAGTCTGGCCGACCATAATTCCCCCCAAAAGTGGGAGCGGCGCTTTGCCTTGATGTGGGGAGGTTAACGTTAAACAATAAAAGGGGTTGAGAAGAATGGGAATGAAGCTAATGAGAGGTGATAAGATTCATTCCAGACCTCAATTTCAAGGATGGAGGAGCAAGTGGTCTGGGAGAGTACTGTGAGACTCCCGCGAGGAGTTGAGGCCCTAATGAAAGATATTAGCCTTTGAGGAAAAGAGTGATATCCCTGGATCTCACAAAGGTGAAAAGCAATCTTGAAATTTTCTGACTATGAAAAGAATAGTTCACCGCAAAAATGAAAGTGCGATCATCTTTCCTTCTTCCAAATCTGCATGACTTTCTTTCTTTTTCTTTCTTCTATGAAAGAAAATGTTTAGAAAAATGTGTACGCTTGTTTCTGTGGCTCTGATTAAGTCTGTAAGTTCAAACTAACTTCAAACTAAACTATGCCGCTTTTTGTTTTCAGCTTTGGTTTGTGACTAAAATATTTTATTTTGATTAGATATTCATCAAGTGTTCTAGAATAGAAGAATATGTTACAAATATGATGTAATTTCAATACTATGGCTTTTGTGTAGATCTTTAGATCTTTAGGTTGAATGTTTATATGAAATGGTAACACTTCACAATAAGAGTCCATTTGTAGCATTAACTAAGACTGATAAAAGCTGTAGAATAGACCTGGTTAATGTGTTAATTTCAACATTTACTGATATTTTTCAATGTTTAAGCTGCTTTTGTTAACATTAATGAGCTATGAACTAACTTTAAAGCTTAATATATAATTAATATTAATATATTTTCTTACAAAGTATAGTTCAGCCCTTAATTTCAAATAGTAGACCACTATTTTAGTTTCCATTCAGTATACATTTGAAAAACTATCGGTCGATTAGTCGGTATCGGCTAGTGTGGTCCAACCTACTAAAATCCAATATCGGTCGACCTCTAGTATATTCCAAGTCTTTTTGTCAAAAGATGTTGAACTTGTCTAAATTTTGTGTGATGAACAGACCAAAATCAAAATTGCTTTTTCACTAAAAATATCTGAGACGCTTTGCTCTCAAATCAATTATGGTGCAGGCTGAATGTCAGTGACACTGAATGTCACTGGTTCTCTTGTTTCCTATAACTAAACTTCATTGAGATCAAACAAAGTCATTTAATTTAAGAGCTATACTAGAGAGCAAGGCTTCATCATGAAAATCTTTCATGCAATAGGTTTGGATCCATCTATTACAAGATTTCATACAACACCAAAACTTGTGAAGACTCCAGATGATGGCAACCAGTATTACCGGGTATATTTGTAGCAATAGCCGAAAATACATTGTATGGGTCAAAATCATCGATTTTGCTTTTATGCCAAAATCATTAAAATGTTACAGTAAGTAAATATATAAAAACCTAATTTTTGATTAATAATAAGATGATGTATAAATCTCAGTTTTAAAAAATTGACCCTTATGAACCTCATGGTTTTGTAGTCCAGGGTCACATACAGTATTGTAATCATTTGTTCACTGTGTCCTACTTCATTGCAGATTCCATTGAAAATATCTGAGACACATTGTTCTTAAATCAAATATGGTGAAATTTGGATGTCAGTGACACTGAATGTCACTGGTTCTTTTTTCCTGTAACTAAATTAACATTAAACGTAAAGGCATTTGATTTGAGAGTTATACCAGAGAGCAAGGCTTTCAGTGAATGATTACTTTTAGGCCTGTTCGTCACAAAATCTATCATATTGCTAAGATTTGATACAGTGCCAACACTTGTGAGTACTCCAGACAATGCCAACACTGGATTGACATGCAAAACTATCAAATATTATCCTTATATTGTAACGATTTATTCAATGTGTCATACATTGTTGTGGTTTTCTCTTAAAATAGCTGAGACATGTTGCTCTCAAATCAAATATAGTGCAGGCTGGATGTCACTAGTTCTCATGTTTCCTGCAACCAGACTTCTTTAATGTCACACATAAGGCGATATGTGATTTCAGAGCAGTGTTGGAAAAAGTTTCTTTTAACAGTAGTGCATTACAATATTGTGTTACTTCAAAAAAAAAAAAGGCAAACTAATTGTGTTATTTAGTTACTTTTTATGGAAAGTAATGCATTACACATTAATTTTATGTTACTTTTTGTCACCTGAGCTTGTCTTGCTTATTTACAATGTTGTTGGGGAGTAACTAGTTACATGTAACGGAGTTAGATGATTTTTTTTTTTTTTTTTTTAAATATAACTGTAATCTGTTACAGTTATTGAGTAAAAAAAAAGTTACTCATGAAAATGTTAACGATTACAAAAGGGGTTACATCTGAATATTTTCACACACGTACAGATTTAATTAATTTCTTTCCCAAATTGCATTGACTGCTCTAAAATATGAGACACCAATGTTTCAGGAGTTTAGGACACACTTTTTTTTCTTTCTCCAAGGTATTGGTAAATGCCAGTGTTTCCTGTTATAGCTATGCAAATATTTGATTTCAAAAACAGTATCATAGCTATTAATATATATCTTGTTATGATTTCAAAACTGTATTTGACCTCAGAACGAACAAAAATTCGTAAATTATTATTAAATATTTTGAAAGTCGTACAGGAATCAGTGTTGAGTACTACTGTAAGTTAAAAACATTTGTTAGAAATTTAGAAACTTAAAAAGTAATCAAATGTAACCAGTTACATTACTTTAATTAAGTAATTGAAATAGTTAAACTACTTATTGCATTTTAAATAGGGTAACTTGTAATCTGTAATCTATTTCATTTCCAAAGTAACCTTCCCAACACTGCTTATTTATTATAAATAACAAAAACTCCAGAAGTTACATTTATGGCAACTGTAAAGGCCCTTTTAAACCAAAAATAAATTTAATAAGCCTCAGGATGAAGGAAGTGCCTCTGCATTCACAATTTCTCTCAACACGAGGACAGGAAAGGTGTCAGTGAATAAATGGCATAACAAACCTATGTTACTTACTTGATTTGTTATTTTCTTGTAAATTCAAAAGTAATGTGTACTTAAAAAAGGTCATCTGATTACGTAACTCATGTTACTTGCATTGCATTAACCCTAACACTTTTTGAGTTATACCAGAGAGCAAAGACTTTTTACGCTGGTTCCTCACAAAAATCTTGCATATGAATCTATCATAACGACAATAAAGTTTTTTTTTTTTTTTGTGCATTAAAAGTTTTCTTGTAGCTTCGTAAACCACAGATGTCACATGGACTATTTTAACAATGTCCTTACTACCTTTCTGGGCCTTGAACATCAGTTGCATTGCTGTCTATACAGGGTCAGAAAGCTCTCGGATTTCATTAAAAAATGATCTTAATTTGTGTCCAAAGATAAACAAGGATTTTACGGATTTGGAACAACATGAGGGTGAGTAATTAATGACCAAATTTTCATTTTTGGGTGAACTGTGCCTTTAAGAGATGTAGAGTATGTAAATCAGCTGATTATATTCAGTTTTAATTACTTACTAGAAGCTGAGATAACTTAATTTAATTTTGTTGATGCAAAAAAAAAAAAAAAAAAATAGACAAATCTATTGGGTGAACACAGTTAACTAAGTATAGTCTACTAAAGTCAAAAAGTGCACTTTTGTGTTCCACAGAAACAGCAAAAGCATACAACATATTGTTTGGAAGGACATGACGGTGAGTAAAAAAATGACGAAATATTGATTTTTGGGTGAACTGTACAGTTGTAAGTGAATCTGATTTACGGAGGTATTGAGCAAACCCGCGGCATGCATTTACAGACAATGCAAGGTGCGTTTTGTGACTGACCATGAGAAACCATCCCTTTTAATGTTGAATTCTAAAGGCCGTCTTTTTATCAGTGCAGCTAAGAATGTAAAGTGAGTAGAGTTTTGTATGCAGAGCTGTGCTTTTGCACAGAATTGATGCTATAGGAATGACTCTTTTTACTGGCACAAGAATTTCAATAAACTGCATGAAAAGAGGGGGAATTATATACGACGTAGTTTATCTCAACAGCAGGACAACTTGTGAATGACAGCAGAAATTTCCACATCAGGTTTTGCGTAATGTTCCTGTGGGAACAGTGTTTGACCCCATGAATGAAGTTACCTGTATTATGAAAGCAGTACTGAGGGCAATTTCAGCTGAAGTGGATTTGTGGGAGTCCACACTTGACGACAAACCTGTGGCATTTTATCATTGTTTTGAGGCTACATTTTCACTTTGCCGGTATTAGAATGTGTGGCCGAGGCAGCTAGTGCAAGGCTACGGAATGAGGTAGGATTTTCACAAAACACAATTACAAATTTGAGCTTGCTAAAGCTACGGCAGCAAAACGGAATGGTTAACACTTGACCTGATGATGAAGTGGCAAAATTGGTTTCTAGGGAAGGGCTTTAGCTCGGAGTAAAAACTGAAAGAGAGAGCACAGGAACACCGTCGAGGCTTTTATGTGAGTCAGCATGGGGAAATCAAATGGCGGCAATGTAATTTTACCTGTGACAGGAAGGAAATCATTCAAGTTAATGTTATATTTCCTCTGTGAGACCATTTTTTTTTCTTTTACCAATTTTCATCGTTTCTTGTCCCTTCTGAAGTTTCCGACATACAAGGTGTTTTCAGAAGTGAGGTGTCAATTATTTAAAAAGCTTACTGTGTTGCTCTTCATTGGCAGCCAAAGCTAGAAGAGCTTTCCTGGTCCTTGCACCTGTGACTGCTTAAAACACATTTGAAATTCACAACAGGGAATTAAAAAAGAGAGAGAAAAAATGTTAGCGGCCCAACAAAGCATGAACAAAATTTCCATTAGAGTCATTAAACAATTTTACTGCAAGTGGCATCAAGTTGTCTAATGAAGTCTTCAATTAGTGCTAAAAATGCTTGAGCACATTAAAAAGGACCTTGTTCAATTGAGCTCCAAAAAGTCTCATAAACATTGAATGTTTCAATTAAAGCCCACTTCATTAGTCCATCCATCACATAATCAACCATTACTAATTAGGAACATTCCAAACATTTGGGAACCCATTTCCTGTCCACGTTCTGCAGTTTTAATGTAATACCTCCATTAAGTGGGTTTGCATACTCATTGCCAAATGCTCAAGCAAATCACCTTCAGTTTAAATCTATTTAGTTAAAAAAAAAAAAAAAAAAAAACAGTTAGACCAGGAATGTAATAATTATTTTGTTTTCTGTGTTTAAAAGAGCCTCTTTTTTTCACAATTGGTTGAGTGTCTTTTTGATGGTCCACTTAATACTGTTCTTGGTTAACAAAAACGTGGGTTAAAAAAATTAACAATATTGTTCAAAAGTTTCATTATTTATTTAATTACAAATGCAGTAAACAATGGCAATATTGTGAATTATTATAATTTACAAAAGGTCCTGTTTGGTAGGAACCACGCTAACAGAGCAATCATCAGAGTTTGTTCAATTAGAACAAATTCTGATGATTGCTCTGTTAGCACGGTTCATTTGAAATGTGAATGCTTAAGTGTGAACCTTGGTGCAAACAAAACAAACAGACCAAGACCCACCTTTTTAGGATAAAACATTGCCAGGTGTGTGAGCTGGCTACACCGATCATTCATTCTACATTCCCACCGCTAAGGGTGAGCTGCCGCTGGCCTCTGGAGATTTGCTCAAACTGTTTAATCCACTCTTTACTAAACCTTCTAGTCCTGTCTGTCTTCTTAACTGGCATTATCCAGCCTATGTCTTCTGTCTTCTCTGTTGCCCTCCAGCCCTCAATCTCCTTCTTCTCCTTCTTCTCTGATGGTTCCATCCAGCCTTAAATCTTCGGTGTCTCCACTGGTTTGCCCAGGCCTAAACCTTCTGTTTCTCTGTTCTCTGTTTCTCCACTGGTTTTGCACAGCCCTTAAACTTCTGTCTCCACTGGTTCCGTCCAGCCCTACACCTTCTGAGTCTTCTATAGCTATGTTTTCATCACTCTGTTTTTATGTGCATTTGGAAGTATTGCACCAGTAAAGAGTGATGGAAATGCCACATTTGTAAAAATTGAGGTGGTGAGTGATGATTTTGTTCTCTTTGACTCGTTGGATGGAAACGGAGCTTACTCGCAAATGTTTTATGTGATATTCCAATTTTGCACATAAGTTAAGTTCGCAACTTTGAATGGAAACCTGGCTTATGTTTCCCTCCAGCCCTGACCCTTCTAAGTCCGTCAAACCCCCTTCTATCCTCCCAATACCACCTTCACCTTCTAGTTCTGTATTTGACTCCATCTTTCCTCCTCTACTGCCTGTCACTTCTACTTCTCACTCTCTGCAAGCTGCTCAAGATTCACCTCAACCCTCAATCCCTCTGTCTCTGTCAGACTCCTTCTTTCCTCCAGGGTTTATCTTCATCCTCAGTCGCTCCAGCCCCACGCAATCTTCTGGAACCACATCTTCACCTCGGTCACCGGAGCCTGCTGCAACGCCTTGGCCCTCCGGTTCCTCTGTGTTGCCCAGGCTCCTTGTCCACTCGGCTTCTCCTGGATCTCCATCGCTGACGTCATCGCAGGAGTTTGAATCCCTGGTTGCACCTCCCAGGCCTCCACCATGGCCCCCTCGTCCAGCTACTCTGCTGTGGGCCCTCATCCTGGTTGGGCTCTGGTCGTCCTCCTCAAGTTCTTTATCCACCCTCTGAGAATCCTGGCTGTTCCCTGGCTCCTTTCTCCCTTGGTGCCTCCCTGGTCCCGCTTGCTCCATTCTCCATCCCTTCCCCACTCCTCTCTTCTGTCCGCCCTACTCTTTTGCCATCCCTTCACCCACTCCTCGGACTTTGTATGTTCGCCATTCCTTTACCCACTCCTGCCTCCTTTATGGACTCTCTATTGGCATGAGGTCGCACCTTTCTTAAGGGGCCGATCTGTCACAGTTTGGTTCTGTTTTAGCTTTGTTTTTATTCTGTGACCTAGTTTTCATTGTGTTCCTGTTCTTAATTAGTAAATTTGTTCACCTGTTTTGCCATCAATTCAATAAGTAATTACATCCCTGGTCTAACTGATCTTTAAAAAAACTAAATAGATGCTCAGTTTTAAACTGAAGCTGATTTGCTTGAGCATTTGGCAATGAGTATGCAAACCCAAAAGTATGTAATGGAGGTATTACATTAAAACTGTGGGACGTGGACAGGCAATGAGTGCCCAAATGTTTGGAATGTTCCTAATTAGTAATGACTGATTATGTGATGGATAACTAATAAAGTGGGCTTTAATTGAAACATTCAATGTTTCTGAGACTTTTGGAGCTCAGTTGGACAAGGTCCTTTTTAATGTGCTTAAGCATTTTTAGCGCTAATCTTCGCCTTGGTCGCTGGAGCCTGCTGCAACGCCTTGGCCCTCGCATTCCTCAGTGTCGCCCAGGCTCTGTGTCTGCTCTGCTTCGTCTGGGTCTCCATTGCTGGCGCCATCGCAGAAGATGGAATCCCTAGTAGGAGCGTCCACCCTTTGCGATGCCATGCTATTCCCTGGTTCCTTCCTCCCTCTGTGCCTCCGTGGTCCCATTTGCTCAATTCTCCGTTCATTCGCCACTCCTGTCTTCTGTCCACCCTACTCTTCTGCCATCCCTTCACCCACTCTTTGGACTCTGTATGTTCGCCATTCCTTCACCCACTCCTGCCTCCTTAATGGACTCTCTAATGGCATGAGTTCACACCTTTCCAGAGGGGGGCGATCCATTTCAGTTTGGTTTTGTTTTTGCTTTGTTTTTGTCCTGTGACCTAGTTTTCCTTGTGTTCCTGTCCTTAATTAGTTAATTTGCTCACCTGCTTTGCCATTGTGTTGATTACCTTGTGTATAGGGTTAGTTTACCCAAAAATGAAATTTACCCCACGATTTACTTCCCCTCCAGGCACCCTAGGTGTATATGACTTCCTTCTTTCAGACAATTCCAAACGCAGTTTTATTTAAAATTACCCCGGCACTTCCAAGCTTTTCTCTTCATCAGTCCAAAATAAGTCCAATAAAGTGCATCCATCCATAATAAAAAAGTGCCTCACATGGCTCTGGGGGGTAATTAAAGGCCTCCTGTAGTGAATCGCTGCATTTTTGAATGAAAAATGCAGGCAGATGGTGTTGGATGTCGGCGTTGCGCATGCGCTGTGAGTTTCCTTATTTTAACAAAGGAAAACCATTCTCCTCTTGGTTTATATTGAAATCCAACATTTTCCTTTACAAATCCTCGTTTTGAACTTCTAATTCATGACCTTTGTTTTGATCTCTCTACAGCGTGTGCATTCGCAATGACTAGTTATTACGTCATCTGCCTAGAGCTGCTTCTGGGTATGACCAACCAGTGCAAGCTAGATTAAAGTGATTATTACATTTTTATGAAATCCGAGAGGTTTCTGACCCTGAATAGACAGCAACCCAACTGACACGTTCAAGGCCCAGAAAGGTAGTAAGGACATGGTTAAAATAATCAGTGGTTTAACCGTAATGTTATGAAGCTACAAGAATACTTTTTGACAAAAATGTTTTCAAAAATGTCTTATTTGTGTTCCGAAGATGAATGAAGATGAAGGTCTTACGGGTTTGGAATGACATGAGGGTGAGTAATTAATGACAAAATTTTCATTTTTGGGTGAACTATTCCTTTAAGCATCTTATCAGGGTTTCTGCAGAAGAACTCTCTCATGAAGACTAAAGTCGTTATGGTGTTAGCAAACATGGCTAGCTTTTCAAGTACACTCGATAACACTTATAGCAGTCTATTGTAACCTCTCAGAGAGGTGAATACAAAACCCTGAAGTGCTCAGAATAAACTCATAGTGCCGCCCCTCCTTGTTCTCTCTAGTCGCATCTGTGCTGACAAGCCAATTAATGATACTGGCATTATTGTTTTTGAAGATAAGGTGAAGGCAGGTCATTACCCAGTTCTGAACATCAATGCTGTATATGTCTCTCTCTCTTTCTTTTTCTCTCCCACTGTTTCGGCCCTTCGCGTAGACTTGTTTTTTAGAATATTAGCACAGATGGTGAAGAGCCAGCATTCTCCCTCTGGACTTCCACGTTTTATAATCGACATGACAAGATGCAGGTCTGTTATATCTGGGAAGATGCATTTGAGTCAGTAGGTGTGCTGCGTGGTGCTACGTGGTGGGGTTTGTAATTATTGCCGACAAGAGCAAACACGTAAAACGAAATCAATTTCAAAGATTTAATTTCGGCCTGATTAAAAGATACCGGATGGTGCTGATGCCGTATCATCCGTGCAGGTCCAGAATGCACTGAATCTATTAGATGATTACATCTGCTGATGAGGAGCACATTCATTTCAAATCAGCTAACTCCAAAACAAACAACATCCACTAATGCGTTGAAAGAATGAAAGACACAAATAGAACAAAGATTCATGTGCAGTCATTGTTTCCAAAGGTCACTGAGTCCATTCTATTTGGACTATTTTAATGATGTCCTTACTACCTTTCTGGGTCTTGAACGTGGTAGTTCTGTTGCTGTCTATGCAGAGTCAGAAAGCTCTTGGATTTCATCAAAAATATTTTAATTTGAGATGTACTTATGGGTTTCGAACGACATGAGGGTGAATAATTAACTATCCCTTTCAAACTATTACCCAGAAAGTTGCTGGTTCATTCCCAGCAAGAAGCAAGCCATGACTTATCACCAATGTGCCCTTGAGCAAGACACATAACTCTAGGTTGATCTGCAGGGATTGTTCCTGTAATAACTTTATAGTACAGCTCAATGGTGCCATTGCATGAACATCACAGAAACATACTCTGACCCTATTATCAAAGTAATTTGTTAAATGCCACCTTCAATTTTCAGTACTGTATGTTTAGATATTTCCTGTGGTAGTAAGTCTAACAGAAAAAGAAGCAAAATATATTTTAATGTCTCCTCCCATAAAAGGCTTTAGGAGAACAAAGCCATCAAAAATGACCTTCTGACATTTTATCTGGTATCAATCACCCAGCTGACACAAAGAAAACACCTAGGTTTTTGACAACAGACATGCATCACTGGCTTTTGGGGCATTTACTGAATGTCATGGCTTAGCATGTGTTATGCTAGGCTAAAGGTCCTGGGCTCAACAACAAAACCTTCCAATAGAGCTGTTAACATCAGCCCATAACAGTAGAGTCACAAAGTCAGTATGAAACCACATTCAAAAACCATTTTATATCTGCAATGCTGGCATCCCAGTAGCTGGTTTTTGGTCATATTATGACATTTTTAAAGGAATAGTTCACCCAAAAATATTTGCCCTCATGCTAGTCCAAATTTCTACTGTGAAACACAAAGGAAGATATTTTGAAGAATGTGGTCCAAAGTTCTTAGCTTCCGAAGTCTGAGACATATAGGCCCGGTTTCGCAGACAAGGTTTAAGCCTAGTCCTAGACTAAAATGTAAGTCTGAGTTGTTTCAACTGAAATAAAATTGCACTGATTGATTTTAAAATATATCAGTGCCTTTGTTTTGTCTCAAGATGCACCCCAGTAATGTTTTTTTCTAAGCATGTTTATAAAAATTACTTAAATGTCCTAATTGAACTATGGTCTAATCCTGGTTTAGTCTAAGCCCTGTCTGGGAAACCGGGCCATAGTGTGTTTTAAGCAAGATTTGGTCAATGTTGACTTCATGTTGACTTTTCTCTCATTTGATAAATGAAACCAGATGGGGTGAATGAGAATGAAATTCTATTTCTTCTCTCAAATCATTCTGAAACCAAAAAGCCATATTTTTGCCTGATTTAATACACATGCTACACCATCAAGGGTTTGGGGTTTAGCTTTGCAGAGGTGTTTTGAATCACAAATTTCCCCCAATAACTCATTTGCGTGTGAGGGTGAAAATTAATGGGATTTCAGGGGGAACGGCGCATCAGTCCTCCCTCTGACCTTGTGTTACCTCTCCGAGCGAATATTTAAAATAACTCTCTAGCAGAGAGCACTTCTGTCACGTGGGAGACTTTAAAACATGCTCATTCACCTTTTTGACCTTGGACAAATGAGAGAGTTAGAAAATGGGCCAAAAATCACTGGGTTCAAACCCATTTTTTGGATCTGGGTGAATACATATATCGGAAAAGGGTTCAGGGTGGTCTATGTAATGATTAATGAGAGGTGGTGAAGTTATCCTTACTGCTAATTAAGTTATGGATGCTTTAATTAGGAAATTGTCACAGTTTACTCAGGTGAATGACCAAGTTACTTGCAGAGACTGTTTGAATAAGAGTTGGGGTAGCTACTTTGAAATTGCAGTTTGCCATTAGGATAGATGCTAATTGAATAAAATAATTAAAGTCGAGCAGCTCCTTTTGAACAAGAAGCTACTCTAAAAGCTACAAAAATAAGCTTAAAGTTTTTTTTATATAAAAAAAAAATAAATATCAGATGATTTATTTCAGCAATTAGAGATGTATTTATTCACTACAATAACATTATAGTGCTGCAGTGATGATGTATTTTTCTAGGCCGACTCAGAGGTTATCAGCTTCCTGGTTCACTCGACAAAAAATCCAATAGGATTTTTCCATTGGCTTTTGGATTATTGCAGAAAATAAGCTCTGTGACTAACACAAGTTGAACAAGTTTTACATATGTTGTTCATGATGGTAATCTTCAAAAAATGACCACACCTTTTATGAATTTTGAAACGTAAATACAATCGCTAGAAGTAAAAAACTCTAAATAAACTTTACAATGTTCGCAGTAGATTGCTTTCATCAGCACCCTCAAACCTTTACTACTTCCTGGATTGACATTACACTCTGTAACATTAGGCAGTTTTTATTTATAGGCTGCTTATTTTTTGTCTCATAAGTAACTGAAATGTCTGGGTTTGGCAGGGAAGTGTTGTCTCAAAAGTACGGGCGTCATGACGTCACCGACCGGGAAGCATAAGAACACGTGCGGTGGAGTACAACGCCAGCTTCTGGAGACAGCAAGCACTGCAGGGATGCCGAAGTATGGATTAGAGACGCAACGTCTCGTTCCTGCAGTACGACAGGCCGTGGTGCTACCATGGGGACCTTCGGAAGATACCCCACTCGGGGGTACAGAAAGGCTTTGGCCATACCAGGCGCAAAGTCCAAAAATGAAGGGGCCACTGAGAGGGCCTGAAGATCCCCAACCCTCTTGAGGGAGGTAATAGCCAGCAGAAAAGCAGTCTTTAGGGTAAGAAGACGGTCAGAGACCTCTTCTAAAGGCTCAAAAGGAGGCTTACACAAGGCCTCAAGCACCACAGCCAGGTCCCAAGGAGGGACGCGAGAGTGTACTGGAGGTCTCAACCTCAGCGCACCGCAGAGGAAACATGTAACAAGGGGGTGTCTACCCACTGAGGAACCACCAAGAGGGGTGTGGTAAGCAGCTATGGCCGCCACATATACCTTCAGGGTGGAGTGGGTTAACCCGGCAGAAAGACGGGCCTGTAAAAACTCCAGCACTGAACCAACTGGGCAGTCAACTGGGTTTAACTGGCGGTCCCCTCACCAAGAAGTGAAGAGTCTCCACTTCAAGGCATACAGTTTCCTCGTAGAGGGAGCTCTGGATTGGAGGATGATCTCTACAACCTCAGTTGAGAGACCCAAAGCTACGAACTGTGCCCCCTCAGGGGCTACACCCATAACTTCCATCGCTCCGGGCAAGTGAGAGAAGGTCTGGTCTGACGGGAATCTCCCAGGGAGAGCCGTCTAGAAGGGATATTAGATCCGAGAACCAGACTCGACCCAGCCAACACGGGGCTACTAGAAGAAGCTGGGCCCCGTCCCTGCGCACTCTCGCCAGAACTCCCGGGAGCAGAGCAATCGGGGGAAATGCGTACAGACGTAGCCTCAGCCCCTGCCTCGACAGGATGTCTGCTCCCAAATTGAGGTGCCCAGGGATGTGCACTGCTCTCAGTGAGAGGAGTTTCCCTTGGGCCCACACAAGGATCTGGTGCGCCAATTTGTATAAGGGGCGCGAGCGCAGACCTCCTTGGTGGTTGATGTAAGAGACCACCGCTGTGTTGTCGGTGCGCACCAACACATGGTGATCTCTTAGGTCTGGGAGAAAGTGCTTCAGAGCCTGAAACACGGCCATCATCTCCAGGCAATTGATGTGCCAAGTGAGATGGTGGTCCCTCCACAGACCGCGGGCTGAGCGGCCACTCACGACCGCTCCCCAACCAGTGAGGGATGCATCTGTCGCCAGCGTGACTCGGCGACAAGGAGCTCCCAGCACTGGGCCCTGAGTCAAGAACCAAGGAGCATGACCGAGCGATTTAGAACGCGTAGGTCTAGAATAGGCCTCAGCCCTCCATCCTTCTTTGGAACAATGAAGTACCGGCTGTAGAACCCGGGCTCTCGCTCGTGAGGAGGGACCACCTCGATGGCCTCCTTCCCCAGGAGAGTTTTTACTTCCTGTTCCATGACCAGAGCCTGCTCGGGACCCACCACGGTGGGAAAGACCCCGCTAAAGGGGGGTGGAGGTAAACCGAACTGAATGAGGTTACCTTTTTCTACAGTGCTCAGTACCCACTGAGAGACATTTGGCAGAAGTTTCCACGCTGCCAGAAAGTCTACTAGGGGAATCAGCCTCTCGAGACTGACCACTGGATTTAAAGGAATGGCTAGCCGGGGGTCCCAAAACTGGGGACTGAATAACCCAACAAGCTGTTCGAGGGACCTCTGAGGAGGTCGCGAGCCTCCTAGCACCGCTACGAGATTGGGCGGTGACTGAGAGATATGCTCGCTGGTGCCCGCTGCGCCCTGAAGCACCAGGGTTGGCAGGGCTCGCAGGGCGGCCCCCTAAGGACACTGAGGAGAGACGGGCACCGTATACTGAGGTGTTGGCCGCTCTTCCCCAGAGGGGACTGTCCTCATTAGCCCTGGGCCTCGACCGTCAGGGCTTCTTGGCCGAGCTCTTCTTGGTCCTCAAGACTTCCCTCAGGTCAGTCTGGGGCTTTGAAGAGCTTGGCTTAGAGCGTTGCTGGGGCTTCCGCTTCCTACCCGAAGGGGGCGATGCTCTGTTTCTGAGTTCGGGGGACAGATAGCTCGCAAGCGTCTGTTCCACCCGAGGCATTTCCCCATAAGCGCTCTCTGTCAGCCCCGCCACGTGTGAATAATGAGCGGCAGACGGGCTGTAGAGACGCACTGAAAAAGGATTTCCCCATGACCTCGACACCTCAGTGTGGAGGTCAGGGAAAAATGGAAGGCTCCTGCTGGGAGGTGATGGCCGAGATTGCAGAAAACGCTCATCAAGCTTACTTCTCCGCGATTCAGCCCGTTTCTCAGCCGGCCAGTCTAGGCTTAGAGCAGACACAGCATGAGAAACCACCTCCAACAGCTCCTCATACTGGGGGGACTGGGGGTGCGGTGCTTCGTCATCGACACCCTCCACATCAATCTCCTCAGAGGAAGAGAGGAGAAGTGCCGAGCCCTCTCATTGGGGGGAAGAAACCGCAGAGCGGGCTTCCTATCCCAAAGAGAAAGCAGCAGATCTAGCAGGTGAGGAAAGAGATAGGGACTCGCCCGTCTCCATTCCCTCTGCTAGATCTAATTGCGAACCCCACGAGTGCAATCACCGCCCCGCCTCGGCGGAAGCGGGACCAGACCCGCGAGGAGCGCTGGTGAAGACTCCCTTCTCAAAGAGAGCCTTCCTTGAACGAAGCACACGAAGTGGCATGCTCAAACAATGCGGGCAATCAGTCCCCTCGAGGGCTGATGCCGCATGTTCGGCACCCACACAAGCAACACACAAGCTGTGTGTATCCTCACTCGTAATAAAACGAGTGCACGGAGGGACACACCGCTTGTAGTGCTGCTTGCTTTTAACACTCTTAGTAGAAAGAAACATCACTCTCAAAACAAAAGTTGTACTAACTTGTACAAAATGGAGAGCGATCACACACAGACACAGAGCGCTTGCTGAAACAACAGAAGCTGGCATTGTACTCCACCGCACGTGTTCTTATGCTTTCTGGTCGGTGACGTCATGACGCCCGTGACGTCTCACACTCTCGTTGGATAGTTGCACACATGATTCAGGACGCGGTCACGCTGGAGGGGTTCCCAAAGCGTTCAACGCAGCTCGAGTTACCTGAAAGGGAAATCTGGGTTTGTCACGGAAGCATTGTCTCATAAATAACGAAAAATTCTGTTTGGCAGGGAAGCGTTGTTTTATAAATAACGTAAACTTCCGTGTTTAGTGGGGAAGCGTTGTCTCATAAAAAAACAGAGAATTCCGTGTTTAATGGGGAAGTGTTGTCTCATAAATAACGAAAAATTCTGTTTGGCAGGGAAGTGTTGTCTTATAAATAACATAAACTTCTGTGTTTTGGCAGGGAAGCGTTGTCTCATAAATAATGGAAAATTCTGTGTTTGGCAGGTAAGCGCTGTTTCATACGTAACTTAAAAATCTGGGTTTGGCAGGGAAGTGTTGTCTCATAAGTAAAACTAAATTCTTTGTTTGTCAGAGAGGTGTTGTCTCATAAATAACGGAAAATTCCGTGGTTGACAGGAAAGCATTGTCTCATAAATAATGGAAAATTCTGTGTTTGTCAGGGAAGCGTTGTCTCATAAATAACAGAAAACTCTGTGTTTGGCAGGGAAGCATTGTCTTATAAATAACGTAAACTTCCGTGTTTGGAGAGAAAGCGTTGTCTCATAAATAACTAAAAATTCCATGTTTGGCAGGGAAGCGTTGTCTCGTTAGTAACAGAAAATTATCTGTTTGTCAGGGAAGCATTGTCTCATAAATAATGGAAAATTCTGTGTTTGGCAGAGAAGCGTTGTCTCATAAGTAACGTAAAAATCTGGGTTTGTCACGGAAGCGCTGTCTCATAAATAACGAAAAATTCTGTTTGGCAGGGAAGCGTTGTCTTATAAATAACGTAAACTTCCGTGTTTAGTGGGGAAGCATTGTCTCATAAAAAACAGTGAATTCCATGTTTAACGGGGAAGCGTTGTCTCATAATTAACAGAAAATTCTGTGTTTGGCAGGGAAGCGTTGTCTTATAAAAAACATAAACTTCCATGTTTGGAGAGGAAGCGTTGTTTCATAAATAACGCCAACTTCTGTGTTTTGGCGGGGAAGCGTTGTCTCATAAATAATGGAAAATTCCATGGTTGGCAGGTAAGCACTGTCTCATAAGTAACTTAAATATCTGGGTTTGGCAGGGAAGTGTTGTCTCATAAGTAAAACAAAATTATTTGTTTGTCAGAGAGGCGTTGTCTCATAAATAACCAGTGATGGGCAAGCTACTTGGAAAATGTAGTGAGCTAAGCTAACAGTTACTCCTCATTAAATGAAGCTTAACTACACTAAAGCTACAGTCTTGGGTAATGTAGCAAGCTAAGCTACAGCATCATGGCAAAAGTAGTTCACTACATCTAAGCTATTTTTTAAAATTTCATTTTTCTATTGAACCATCATCATACCAAGTCAATGCTCTCTCAGTGATCAATTAAATTGTCAGTCATACAGGCATACAAGTTCAGTTTAATTGTTTATTCAACCACTCTTCCAAACCAATTTGGCAACAAAAATCAGTATTATGTACAGGGCTGGATTTATCTCATATTTTGGGGGGTTGAATTCTTTCTTGGAAAAAAATAAAAAATAAAAAAAATAAAAAATGGCACCAGTTTCAGAATTTTAAGCGAATAAAACAGGGAATTCCACAACAAATCCTTTAACTTTAACCTTATTCAGAACAGAACAATGATGAAATAAATAAATTTGCCTAAACAATCCAAAACAAATTAAATGCGAAACTGAAAGTAAAGTTGGGCTTATGTAGACTACCTCTCTTGCCACAAATACAAATGATCCATTTCTGCAATGTATTTGAAGCGAAAGTATTATGCATTGGGTAAGCTTTGTACTTCATGCACGTCGACGGAAAATCATGATGAGCAAAATTGTGCCACAGGACCGGTGGTCACATTGAACTGCATGTAATACACACTATTTAAATTGACTAGTGTAACTTTTTGGTGACTGTGTTTTATTTTTCAAATGAACAGGCTACAGTGATAGTGTGCACATCAAACAGCTGAATAGCATATTCTGTCATTTTGGTCATAGTAAAGACATAATTCGATACTGCAAAGTCCAAAGCAGTTTGAAGTATCATGAATATTAGCAAATATTATTATAATTCGTTTGTTTTTGCTAAGAACGAAACTAAACATTTTGCCTTTCGCCATGAATTTGACACCCGCTCCCACAGACCCACTCCCCATCTCGTACTTCTGAGGTTTGGGATCTTCCTAGCACTAGCCTGCTTCAAAGACTAAAATCAAGGCGCCCATCACTAGTTCTAATACTACGTTTTGCATTGCAGATTATACAGTTTTCTGTTGCTATGTTGGTGCTCAGTTTTTTTCCTGACATTTAGCTAAAATATAAAGATTCAGCGCTTCACATAAGCAATTTGGTTGTGTCGACAACAAATGCTAGACTAAGACACACTTTTCTCATCTCCTCGAATGCAAAAAAAAAAAAAAACATTAGCCTTTATAAATACAGTGCTGTATTATAAATACAGAAAACATGTACTTTTCAATCAACACTTCTTTATTTACCTCAAGTCTGCAAACACGCTGAGATGCTTCAAACTGCGCGCCGCACGTCATTCACGAGAGAGGCGGGAGGAATAATATGGTTTTGACTGTCAGTTTAACGAGCAAATGGCGTCACGAGGTTTAGTGGCGGTGGCGTCGCTTACTGACCCAGGATCAGTGATCCGTAGCAGTTATATTTCCGATTTGAGCTTAAATTATAGAAAAATATATAGCTTGTAACTTTTGTTGACGCTACCGCGCTACTTGATCAAAATAATAGCTTAGCTACTGAAAAGCTATTTGATTCTGAAAACAGCGACGCTACCACCACGCTACTGAGAAATGTAGTTAAGCTAGTAGCGTCACTACTTGTAGCGACGCTACTGCCCAACACTGTAAATAACGGAAAATTCCGTGGTTGGCAGGAAAGCATTGTCTCATAAATAATGGAAAATTCTGTGTTTGGCAGAGAAAGGTTGTCTCATAAGTAACGTAAAAATCTGGGTTTGTCACAGAAGCGTTGTCTCATAAATAATGGAAAATTCTGTGTTTAGTGGGGAAGCATTGTCTAATAATTATCCTAAACTTCCGTGTTTTGGTGGGGAAGCATTGTCTCATAAGTAACTGAAAATTCCATGTTTAGCGGGGAAGCGTTGTATTATATATAGCCTAACTTCTGTGTTTGGCGAGGAAGCGTTGTCTCATAAATAATGTAAACTTCCGTGTTTTGTCGGGAAACGCTGTCTCATAAGTAACGGAAAATTCTGTTTGGCAGGGAAGTATTGTCTCATAAATAACGGAAAATTCTGTGTTTGGTGGAGAAGCGTTGTCTCATAAATAATGGAAAATTCCATGTTTTGCAGGGAAGCGCTATCTCATAAATAACAGAAAAGTCTGGGTTTGGCGGGGAAGCATTTTCTCATAAGTAACGGAAAATTCTGTGTTTAGTGGGGGAAACGTTGTCTCATAAATAATGGAAAATGCTGTGTTTGGCAGGGAATCATTGTCTCATATGTAACGGAAAATTCTGTTTTTAGTGGGGAAACGTGTTATAAATAATGAAAAATTCTGTGTTTGGCGGGGAAGTGCTGTCTCATAAGCAACGGAAAAGTCTGGGTTTGGCGGGGAAGCATTGTCTCATAAGTAACTGAAAATTCCATGTTTAGCGGGGAAGCGTTGTATTATATATAGCCTAACTTCTGTGTTTGGCGAGGAAGCGTTGTCTCATAAATAATGTAAACTTCCGTGTTTTGTCGGGAAACGCTGTCTCATAAGTAACGGAAAATTCTGTTTGGCAGGGAAGTATTGTCTCATAAATAACGGAAAATTCTGTGTTTGGTGGAGAAGCGTTGTCTCATAAATAATGGAAAATTCCATGTTTTGCAGGGAAGCGCTATCTCATAAATAACAGAAAAGTCTGGGTTTGGCGGGGAAGCATTTTCTCATAAGTAACGGAAAATTCTGTGTTTAGTGGGGGAAACGTTGTCTCATAAATAATGGAAAATGCTGTGTTTGGCAGGGAATCATTGTCTCATATGTAACGGAAAATTCTGTTTTTAGTGGGGAAACGTGTTATAAATAATGAAAAATTCTGTGTTTGGCGGGGAAGTGCTGTCTCATAAGCAACGGAAAAGTCTGGGTTTGGCGGGGAAGCATTGTCTCATAAGTAACGGAAAATTCTGTTTTTAGTGAGGAAACGTTGTCTCATAAATAATGGGAAATTCCATGTTTGGCGGGGAAGCATTGTCTCATAAGTAACGGAAAATTCTGTTTAGTGGGGAAACGTTGTCTCATAAGTAATGGAAAATTCCTTGTTTAGGAATTTGTTGTTGAATGTTTGTCTCATAAGTAATGAAAAATTCTGTGTTTGGCAAGGAAACATTGTCTCAAGTAATGAAAAATTCCGTGTTTGGTGGAGAAAGAGTTAATGTCCCCAACAACCTCTGAAAGCCCTCTTAGCCATTTGTTAGATACTGCCTTTTTCAAGACAAATAAACGCTTTAAATAACCTTAAGTGGGGTATTACTCATGTATTTTTTTGTTGTAGAATGAATGAAAATATCTTCAGCAGAGACCATATTTTAGGCTTTTAACCAAAAACCCATTCAAAAAACAGACTGACTTCAGGGTAATAGAATGGAAAGTGTTGAAATGAACTCGTTCATCATGAACTCATTCATAAAAGTAATTTCTGGGTTTTGGCCTACAAAAAAAAAAAAATTATCCAGCACTCTATAAAGATCTCAATTAGCGTGGCAGCATTACAATTACAACAGACAAATAATTAAGTAGATGTAAAATGCTGTGCGAAGACAGAATTAGCTGTTTATAAAATCCAATCAAAACATTTTGTCGATTATTTCCCAAACAAATTAAACACAAAACCTTCGATGCATCCGGTTCTAAAATTTGGATTAGTCATGTCAAATTTGTTATTAGTCAGTTTTAGTGCTGACTGCCTACACAATGCTGAAACAAATAACCCTTAACCCTAACCTAGACCCTAACCCTAACCCTAACCCAACCTTAGTATACTATTAAGGTGCATTCACATTTACCAATATTTGATGGATTTCCAAAATGCATTCATTTATTAGGAATTTGATTGGGAATTTAGTTATCTAGTAGAAAATGTAATGATTACAAATTGGGGTTACATCTGATGTGCAATATGCCTCCTGCTATTTGAAGGTTGTTTAGAAAAGCAATGCTATTCTCATGCTTTTGATTGGTTCTCTAGTTTGAATTTGCAGCACAGCGTGTCTGCCAATAACATCAATCCACATCGTCGCTGAATGCTTTAGGGTACAACCTGTCTGAATTGATGAACTGATTAAAAATTGAAAAACATTTGAAATTTAGAAAAGTAATCCAAAATGTAATCTGTTACATTACTTTAATAAAGTAAGTTAAATAGGGTAACTTTTAATCTGTAACCTATTACAATACATTTCCACAGTAACCTTCCCAATATCGCTTAAAGCTAACATGCAGTTAACAGCACACATTTGCATTCAGAAGATTGGGAAAACTGCCAACTGAACTTGACAGCCTCCAATAATCTTGCAAATTCATTGTGTTGCACATACTTCTGTTGACAGTGACCTAACAGTTTCTACATCTGTCTGACAAACAGCGATTGGAGGGAGATGCGAAAACATGTCAGAACATCAGACCTATTGGGTCTAAAAACAGAGCCGTGTCCAAGCCCTCGGCGTTTGTCCAGCTGCAGTCAATGCTGGACAGCAGATGTAAGGGAGCTGGCGGTGGGCCACCGCTCTTGTGGGGGACGGCTCTTGAGAGTCGGCAGTTTTGTTGTGTCCGAACAGGACATGTCGAGACGTTCGCCTTACAGCAAAGGTGTTAGCGCCTCAGGATGAGTTCATCACTACAGCTGTTCTGCTAGCACACCATGCCAAGGTGTGAGGGGAAAAAAAACCTGTGAGAATGGCATACAGACAGGATGTTATCTGAAAAAGTTAGCTTTTTGGTTACATTTGCGTATCGCACTAAAACTTCTGCACTAATTACATCTACATTTTATGAACAATATCTCCACCATGTTGTAGCGCATTGCTAAGCAGTTGTTAGCCTGTTGGTAAGTGGTTGCTACAATATTCTTGGTTGTTGTTAGGTGCTTGTTTGCTAGTCTCTTGTTCATATAACATTTAACAAATTTTTAACATTGGGGCTGAACAGTTAGTATATAAGCAGTGTGTATAATTCACACTGACATGGTGTTTGGATATAAATGTGTCTTAGCAGTGTGTCGACACAACCACCCCACAGTGATGAAAATCCATTGTCTCCTTTTTTTAATCCCCAAAAACAGGCCAATTTGATTTTCTGAGCAGTGTGATGTCATACTGATCAGGCCCCACCCACGACCATTGATGGACTGTCCCATAGCATATTTCTCTCATTCAGTTGTACGTTGTCTGCCATTAGTGACAAGAATGTTTTGTAAGCAATGCAGGTGTTTGTAGTTGGATGTAAAAGTGAACATAAGCCGGGTGTTACACTGCAAGTGTGAGCAGCTGCTGTTTTGATGCTGTACAAATGCTTCCAGTGTGACTATTCTTGCAAGTTTTCATTTTCTCTCGACCTAAGAGCCACTGAGGACACATTAGTTTTGTTTCTGATGGTTATGCGTCACCGAACACCCAATAAACGGAAGAGGGGGTGGAGTGAGTGGAGCTTATTAACATTTAAAGAGTCATGCACTAAAACTAATCGCTGTGAATAGAGCTGTTTTTGACAAGGTAAAAAGGGTGTTCGTTGTTTAACATGACCATTGAGGGATTTTAAACAAAGTATGTTGCAGGCATTTCATGAAGGCCCTAAAGAATCCAACGTGATCTCATGATAATTTGTATGTATTTTTTTACGTAAATGTGGTTCTACAAAATGTACATTTACTTATGTTTTTCCAGACACTAAAACGTACAATACTGACGTATTTACAGCATCTAAATGTACAAACACTTACGTATTTTTAGCATTTTAACATACAATACTGACACATTCATGACATCTAAAAACTAATCCTTATAAATATTGAAATCACGGCATTAATTTTTTATTATTGTTGTTTTGAGTTGTCACACCAATGGCCTTATGTTTTCAATTGCATTATTGAATAGTTTAATCATTTATGTAATATGAAATTATAACATTTCATTCTGTTCTGTGTGATTTTTTTGCAGCCAGCTCGTTTTCAATTTTAACCCTTAAAATAAATAACATTACTGCAATCGTTTAATCATTCATGTAATATTAACTTTGTTTGCCGTAGTGGGACACAAAAGGCGTTTTCTCCGACATGCAGTGACTAACAATAGAACCATGAAATACACCGAACATGCATCATACATACAAAATTAAACCATTTTATTTGTGCGCTGTAATCCAGATCTTCAGAATCCATGTGACTGCGAGGAACAGACCCAAATTCGAAACTTTATCCGGCGATCTTCATCTCCAACTGAAATCTTAATATGGATTAAATGAGTTCACTTCCAGAACAAAAATGTACAGATAATGTACTTACCCCCTTGTCATTCAAGATGTTCATGTCTTTCTTTCCTCAGTTGTAAAGAAATTATGTTTTTTGAGGATAACATTTCAGGATTTCTCTCCATATAGTGGACTTCTATGGTGCCCCCGAGTTTGAACTTCCAAAATGCAGTTTAAATGCAGCTTCAAAGGGCTCTAAATGATCCCAGCCGAGAAAGAAGGGTCTTATTAAGCAAAAAGATACTTTTTAAACTCAAACGCTCATGTACCTCTGCTTGAATTCTGTGTATTCTGGTTCATGACAGTTAGGGTATGTTAAAAAACTCCCATCTGATTTTCTCCTCCAACTTTAAAATCATCCTACATCACTGCAGAAGTACAGACCCAGTGTTTACAAAGTGAATATGCAAAGAAGGTCAAACACCCTTTACAAAAAAAGGTAAAATAGTGATGTAGGGCAATTTTGAAGTCGGAGGAGAAAAAACGTTTTTTGACATACCCTAACTGTCATGAACCGGAATACACAGAGGTCAAGCAGAGCTAGACAAGATGAGCATTTGAGGTTTAAAAAGTATATAAATTGTATTATTTAATTATTATTATTATTATTATTATTATTATTATTATTATTTAGAAAATAACTGATCGTTTCGCTAGATAAGACTCTTATTGCTTGGCTAGGATCGTTTAGAGCCCTTTGAAGCTGCATTTATGGATTTTGGAAGTTCAAACTCGAGGGCACCATAGAAGTCCATTATATGGAGAGAAATCCTGAAATGTTTTCTTCAAAAAACTGAATTTCTTTACGACTGAAGAAAGAAAGACATGAACATCTTGGATGACAAGGAGATGTACATTTTTGTTTTGGAATTCATTATGAATTTGTACGATTTTTGCTAAATTGTACATATTTAAAAAAGAAATTACATTTTACGTTCTACTTTTCCGCGTGGACAAGTGTTTACTGTGACTTGCTTTCATGCAAATTGTTTGCTGTCACTTGTTTTCATGCAATGAAACATAGGCTATACACCAATAAAATGTTTCCAATGTCCCAATTTTTTAATGCAGTCTAACTTCTTACACACAAATCACCATTGTGGGAATTTCTGACAAAACCACTAAATAGTTTACGTATTATTATTATTATTATTATTGAGTTTTTCCCTCCATTTTTTGTGCACATCTAATAAAACAAGGAACCGGTTGTTACAATAACGACTAACAGTAAAGTTTATGAAGGCTGCTTCTGCGAGCTCAACACCCAAATTCTGTGCTTTTGTTCACTGCAAATAACTAGATTCCACCGAAGCACTTGTTTACCAGCAGTATTTTGAAGTTTTAAAACTTAATCTTCAGTTGGACAAACAAAAACTGTGTTGCATTCTGTACGTCACTGATAAGAACGACACACACACACACTTTGGAAGTGCAATATCCATTATACTCACACATACAATGACTGCAACTGTTGTGCACCTTTAATTTCGCTCAGCAAGGAGAAAGAAGTGGTTTCTCATTTAATTTATGTGTAAATAAATAGACTGATTATTATTTGTTATCTGTTTGAAAAGTGAAAGAAAATGAAATCTTATCGCATAATGTATTTTACCTATAAAGTAAATATGAAGAAGAGTCAAAGTTCTGGTTGCTTTAGCGATCACCGGTTATAATTAAAATGCTGACTGAATGAGCGGCGTTATACTGGCTGCGGTTCAGCTCAGCCTTCATCTTGGCTCTTTTGTGAACTCAAACGAAGCTTTTAAGATGGGAAACCTGGAACAAACAACGCTTGACTTTGAGAATAACAGCCAGTGCTGAGAGCTGATTCAGCTGTTTGCGTAGATCAAGCCCAAGGTGATTTTGAAAAAGTAGCTTCAAAAGAAGACCTGCAGTAGGCACCGGAGATGCTCGCATACATACTAATATGCGTAAGTAAACATCCTCTACCAGCGACGGAGACAGCACTTTCGGAGAGATATGGTGAAATTATCAGGCAGACTTAAAAAATCCTTTAGTCTATACAACTCCTGATGCAATTTGCACCATTTAAAGATTAATATTCCATAAAATTACCCTCCGCCTTCGGAGCATCATTAGGCTGAATGGATGTTTCTGTGTCATCATTATTTATTCAAATGATTTTATTTCACTTTGATGAGAGCAAAACTCATAACCGCATGTACCTCACACCACCATGTTGCCCTGATAAAAATTTTACATATCTATAAATAATGCATTGAATCCTGAATAATGCAAAACTCAAAAAGAGTATATCTACTTCCAAAAAAGCAGAAATTTTGTAAAGTACATTTTGTTCCACGCCATTAAAATCAGATTTGCAGCTTGATGTTTCAAAGCTGAGCTAAAACACTGCTGGGGTCTAACAAATTTGATGTATTTTCCATGGATGGCTCACCCAAATATGAAAATTATGTCATCGTTTACATATTCTCCCATGGCTTTTTGAGACATTTACCAGAATATCAATGCTGCTCTTTTAAAACCTGGTCACCATTTGCTTTCATTGCATGGAAAGAGTAGCCTGCACATTTTGCTTAATGTCTCATTTTGTGTTCTACTGAAAAACATTATGAGGGTGAGTAAATAATAATACAATTTAAACAGTTTTTATTACATGGAAAATTTGAATGGAAATTAAATCAACACTAGTAGCTACACTACTGGTTAATTTAAAAAGTAATATTATTACTGTAACTAGCTACTGCTCAACACTGCTGTCAGGCACTAAAAATGCTGAAAAATCACCATAAAAAACTCCATTTTACTTCTGTGCTACAGTATATGACATCAGTTTTCTGATGCTTTGTTTGAAAAAAAGGAGTCATTATTTACTAAAAAGTTCCTCACCCGCCACAACTCTCGAAATCAACATGTAACATGACAGATTTGAGTATGCATATTTAATATGAAATATTCTGCTAAATATGGAAGCCATTTCCGTCACCAAATAAAAAATAAAAAAAGGTCATTGCAACTTTTTGTTTTACAGTTTTGACTTTTTTTTCTCAGAATTGTGTGACATAAAGTAGGAATTGCGAGTTATAAAGTCAGAATTATGCAACAAACTTACAATTTGACTTTTTCAGAATTTTGTGATATAAACTCACAATGACACGTTATAAAGTCAAAATTGACAGATATAAACTTACAATTCTGACTTTTTTCTCAGATTTGCGTGATACAAAATCGCAATTGCGAGTTATAAAGTCAGAATTGCCAGATAAGAACTTACAATGTTCTATTTTTCCTTCTCAGAATTGCGTGATATAAATTTACAACTGCAAGTTATAAAATCTGAATTGCCAGATATAAACTCACAATCTTTTTTTTTTTTTTTTCTCATAACTGCATCATATAAACTCACACTTGCACCATTTTTTTTGGTAAACACTGGCTAAGAAGCAGAAGGCACCTGGGGAGCTTTGATTTGGCTCACTGGCCCAGTAATAAACTCACAATTCGAATTGTTTTTCTCAGAATTGCGTGATATAAACTCGCAATTGTGAGTTATAAAGTCAAAATTTCCAAATATATTTCACGGGTGTGTCGAGAAGGAGGCGCACAAAGACGAAATATATTAAGTCCTTTTAATGAGACCCACAACAGGTAAATCCACACAAGATGGTTTGAGAAACACACACTCACACCAAAATAACCTTGCGATCTGACAAAGAAACACTGAACAGAATCCAACATATATAGACAGGTTAATGATACATCGACAGGTGTGGGTGATAACTAATAAAGACTTAATGAGAACAGGAAACAGGAAGGACCAAATATGGGCACAAGAGGGAGAAACCAAGACAAACAGTCCAACAGGGTGGGACATTACTCCCCCTCCCAGAAGACGTGACCTTGTGCCATAGAAACAGAACATGGACGTTGTATGGATGGACGGAGGGGACTTAGGAGGCAGACAAAGGAGTGGATGTGGAATGGAGACACAAAGTCTGTACTGGAGGAGGTTTCAGCAGAGGACGATCAACAGAGTCCAAGGTGGATCCGACAGAGGGTGGAGCCATGGAAGAGACAGAAGAATCCAGGGTGGATCCGACGGAGGGAGGAGCCAGGAAGGGCACAGAAGGGACCTGGAGCAGGAGGAGCAAGGTGAGACCCAGCCTGAGGGAGCCCGGTGAAGCTGGTGGGCTGACGGATGAAGGTGGAGTCACAGGGTCGGAGGGCCGAGGAGGAGTGGAGGCCAAGACAAGGGATCCACCAGTCATGACGCCATTAGAGACTGGCAGACCCACGGCGAGCCCACCACACAGATGGTGGGCTGAGGGAGACAGCAGTGGCAGAGCTGAGGCAGCAGGGCTGATAGATGAAGATAACAGAGGGAGGGTGGGGGCAATGAGTTCAAGACAGGCAGATATTCAGGGCAGGTAGTTCCACTTCTATATCCTCAGTGAAATCAATCAAATCTTGTTCCATATGTGATAATCCCAGATCCAGACTTCGCTCCTCCTCAGCGGCCAGGCAGTGGGCGGTGCTTTCCACAGCATCCTCACGCTCCACTGAAACATCCACCACCACGTTCAGTGTGGCCTATTTTTGCACCTGGTCGGACAGGCTTGGCTCAGGTTCTATGGCGATCTTCCGCACTGTTGCTCCCTTTGGCAATGGCTCTGTTGCATCTGGTTCTGGCTCTCCATCCACAGTGGGCTCGGGCTCATGCTCCACGAGTCAGGGTGGGCTGGGCTCTGGGTCAGGTGTCATCGAAGATCTCCACAGTCCTTGAAGATTGGCAAGACACTTGCACCCACTCAATGAAGGCGGCGAGACTCTCTCAAGGACCTTCCCCGGACAGCTGCACTCGTGTGGTGGTGTTCAGGCCAGTCCGATAAAGCGAGCATAGGCAGCTGTCCGGGTAGTGTGTGTAGCTGGCAAGGAACACAAAGTCTTTGGTGTGGTCCTCGAGAGAGCGGTCCCCCTGCTCCAACAGGAGGATGCGGATGGCAGGAAGATTCATAACAAACAAAAATAAAAACTGACAAAAACCGAAAACAAAAACGTGGGGGAAGCACGCCGTTTAATTATGTTTGGGTCGGATAAACTCACAATCTATTTTTTTTCTTTCTCAGAACTGCGTCATATAAACTCACAGTTGTTATAAAGTCAGACCTTTTTTTCTCTCAGAATTGCATGATATAAACTGGCAATTGTGAGTTGTAAAGTTAGAATTTGCAAGATATAAACTGAGAAAAAAAGAAAGTAACAATTGCAGGTTTGTATCACTCACTTCTGAAAAAAAGTCTGAATTGTGAGTTTCTCTCACAATTTGAGTAAAAGAGATCTTTTTAACTTTTTAAAAGAGAACTTTTTATCTTACAATTCAAATTTTTTCTTCCAATTCTGACTTTTTTTCTCAGAATTGTGTGACAGTTGGAATTGTGAGTTATAAAGAGATATAAAAAGATATAAAATCACAAAACGTTTCATGATATACACTTGCAAATGCGAGATATAAAGTCAGAATTGTGAGTTATAAACTTGTGATCTCTTTTTTTCAGAATTTTGTGGTATAAACTCACAATTGGAAGTCAAAATTTCCATATATAAACTTACAATTCTGACTTTTTTCTCAGAATTGTGTGATATAAAGTCAGAATTGCAAGTTATAAAGTCAGAATTGCCAGATAGGTCTTTTTTTTTCTTCTCGGAACTGCATCCATTGCATTTGTTTCTGTCTCTCTTTTTTTGGTAAACACTGGCTAAAAAAGCAGAATGCACCTAGAGAGCTTTGATATGGCTCACTGGTCTTATAATAAACTCACAATTCAGATGTTTTTCTTAGAATTGCCAATCTGTCTGTTTATTTTCCTCAGAACTACATCATACATTCACAACTGCAAATTATAAAGTCAGAATTGCGAGGTATAAACTCACAATTCTGACTTTTTTTTCTCAGAATTGATCTACAATTGAAATTGCAAGTTATAAAGTCAGAATTCCAAGATATAAACTCACAATTAAGATTTTTTTAAATAACTGTGTGAAAAAATTGTGTGAATAAACTCGCAATTGCAAGGAAAAAAAACAGCAAGTTTCTATCTGATTTTTTTTTACACATTAACTCGCAAATGTAAGTTTATATCTCAATTCTGAGAACAAAAAAGTTAAAACTGCAGGTTTGTATTACTCATATCTGAGAAAAAGTCTGAACTGTGAGTTTCTCTCACAATTCTGAGAAAAAAAGATACAATTGTTGATTTATATCACACATTTCTGAGAAAAAATGTCAGATTCGCAAGTTTATTTCTTATAATTCTTAGAAAAAAGTTAGTTTGTATTACACGCTTATGAAAATAAGTCACAAAAAAGATAAAGTCACAAAAAACTGTTGAATTGCAAGTTTGTATCACACAGTTATGAGAAAAAAAGTTCAATTTCCTTTTTTACATGTTTTATTCAGTAGCAGAAAAGGGCTTCCATAGGTAAACTTCAAATTTTTGTTGGGTTAAAGAAAAAACAAACAAACAAAAACAAGTCATATTGTTTTGACAGAATATTTTTGGCTCAACTGTCCTTTAAATGGATATTTAACAGATCTTCTGAACACAAAATGAGGCAATTAGCAAGAATGTCCTGGCTGCTCATTTCCATACAATAAAAATAGACGTTGACCAGAGATTGTCAAGCTCCAAAAATGATTAAAAATGGCATTTTGTGGTGTTCTGACACCATACTATAGCTTTGTTTGAATAAATAAATAAACATGAAATTTAAGTCATTATTTAATGATAATCTTCTCTGCAACACCACTTGGAATCAACAGCAGCACAACAATTTTGAATACAGTTATGTAAATAATGTTAGAAAACTTGGACACAAGCACACAAGTCATATATAGATTACTAATTAGTTATTTTTTGCTGCTTGAAACCTGGTCACTATTTCATTGTATGGAAAAAAGGCAGCCTGGACATTCTACTTAACATCTCTTTTTTGTCTTATAAAGAGAAAAATGTCAATAATACTGATTTGGAACGACAAGCGGGAGAGTAAATGATGACAGAATTGTAATTTTTGGCTCAACTGTCCCTTTAAATGCATATTTGATAGATATGGAGGCAACGAGCGGTCTATTATTATATGGAAAATTCAAATGGAAATTAAATCAACAATAACAAGCTTTCAAAGCCTGAGACCTTGAATAGCATCTTTTTGATGTAAACCGCATATTGTGATGTTGTTTGAGTCATTGGCACAATCACAAGAGCATGCCATTTCACGACAGAAAATGTTCAATACACTGAATAATGCAATGCCACAGCTCTCTTTGGCTTTGTTCTGGAAGCTTTATTTCAGCATGGAGCCGCCTCAGTCAGTTCAGGGATGTGACTGTCATATACTAACAAAGGAACACCTGGAGGTGATCCACAAGCAAACTCAGCCAGTCAAGGAAAGATCACCTGACTATTACGAGGGAATAGATGATTTCTGGGCTGTTCTTCACACAAAGCTCTTGTTTAAAATATTCAGCATTAATCATATAGGGGTCAATGATGTGATGCTTATTTGTTTCCTTTCTATTAATTAGTTTAAAAATTCATACATGCAATAAAAATCATAAGAATGTTTTTAATTGCTCATTTAAATTCATGCTTTTAATTAAAAGTTTACCTAAAAGAGTGGTATTATTTAAAATAAGTAGTTTGGCATTATATTTAATTTTTAAAATTTAATTAAAAATAAAAATAAAACAATACTATAATAGTAAAAAAAAGTAGTATTAAATATAATAAATAATATTAAAAAGTCATGTTTGCCCACTAATTATAGTCATGTATTAATAAACTCCCCTAAATCTACTGTACGTTAAACACTGACCTTTGTGAAATCAGGTGAACACACAATAGCACTAGTGTATTTGAGACGCTTAGTAGGACGTCCTCTAATCGTGCCTCTCAGAGTGAAAGCCAAAAAGAGGGATTACCTCTGATGTTACAACGGGTTGTATCCTCTCAGCTGCAGTCTGTGAGAGAATGGAGGATCAAGGAAGCAGGATCTGGCAACCGCCGAAGATTGGCAGCATGGAACAGATGGTCCGGAGGAGAGGTACGATGTGGACATGCAAGGAAGAAGTGCAGCCCTGAACACAGATAAGAGACGAGGCTACTGATGAGAGCACTGCTGTATAATCAGCAACGGAGCGATCCACCTTCAGCCCACACTCAAAGACAATATACTCTTAAAGCTCCCAGAATGGCTTTTACAGCTAAACGAGAACCTTTTTTTGATTTTTTTCTAACATCCTTTACTCATCCTTGTCATTGCAAACCATATGGCTTTCTTTCTTGCGAACAATATAAAAGGAGAAATCTTGAATAATGGAATAACTGCTCTTTTCCATGCAATTACAATGGGGACTGGAATTGTCAAGCTTGAAAAAGTGTAATAAAAGCATAATAAAAGTGGTCCATACAATGTACGCATAAAGTGAGATATCATGCTATATATCTATTCATATAAAGGAAAACCTTTTTTATTTTTCTGTTATCATTTACTCACACTTTGTTAAAAAGGATGCGAAATAAACCAAAAAGTACATATCACTGCAGTTTCCAACACAAATTAACACTAGAGACAGTAAAACAACAAGCACATGTATTTGTTTTCGTACACAGTTATGATTACAGTTCCATATGTTTCGCTTTCCCGACGTAACAAGCTTGCACAATAGCTCAGCCGGCATGGAATTGGACTTAGGATGTGGATTTCTTGGGTATGAATCCTGTGAAAAACATGTCTCATGATAAAAGAACTGAGAGATGAGAGATTGAAAAACAAGCTAAAACGGCATGATTGTGTTTTTCACCCACATTTGCTTTCGTTCATACTATCGGGTAGGTTTAGGTGTAGTGCAGATGGTATGTTATTTTAATTGGGTCCTATTATGCTCTTTTACAAAGTCTTTATTCTGTTTTGGGGGTGCACTAGAACATGCTCTAATGCTTGGTGGTCAAAAAACGCATTAATTTTCACATAATTTACATTATTACAATAGCTTTCTCCCCAGGCTGGCACAAATGGCTTGATTAGTTCTGGGTTTGATGAAGGTCCGCCTTCTGTAAAATGAAATGTGTTGTGATTGGTTAGCAGTTCCACTGCGTTGTGATTGGCAAACAGCTTAGACAGCGTTACAGTACTGCCACGCCCCTTCCCAAACCAGCAAGTTCCGTGTACAACTGCGCAAGCTAGATTGAATACATTTTTTCTTACAAAAACACATCGGATCGCTAAAGGAGGCTTTTACTGACCCCTCCGGAGCCATGTGAAGCACTATTTATTATGGATCAACTTGTTTTGGACTGATGGAGAGAAACACTTGTCTATGCCGTTCTAAAGCTTGGGAGTGCCAGGATTAGTTTAATATAACTCTGATTGCATTCGTCTGAAAGAAGGAAGTCATATACACCTAGGATGCATGGAGGGTGAGTAAATAATATGCTACAGTAGTGTTGGTCCTATCATCAGCCTGTGAGATCGCTGATACATGATATTATCTTTCACGAGTTCCCTCTTACTGATAATAAACTGAGCGAAAGGTTGTGCGTGTTTGACGTGCTGTCCGGGAGAGGGCCTCGAGCTCGGTGGTAATTGCCGAGCCCGGGGCTCTCCCCCGCCCAGGGGGAGGGGTCCGAGCTCAGCACTGGCCCGAACCCTATAAGCGCTCCCCCTATAGGCTGAAGGTGAGGAGACGGGGTGGAGGATGGGTTTGACGAGACAAGAGATGAGGAAGGTAGGATTGTTGTGTTATTTATAGGGATTTTCCCTGTGTTGATTAGATAGGGAGACTGATTACTAATGATGTATTGGCCGTGCTAATTATCTGCGCGAGCTCCTCCCGAAACACGTTTATAAAACATCACTTATTGTGCAATTTTTTTTTTATTATTATTTACATGCCTGAATTCAGCTCCAGCATACGGCTAGTGAAGCTATCAACACTATATGATGAATAAATCTCTTACCACACACTGCACACATCTACGGCACAGCTCTGACGCGGCAACCGGTGATCGTCACTCTAGTCAATGCTTGTGTTTACATCAGCGGCAGCTCTGCATGTGTTTCGACCCTCTATACCCCACATGTCAACGGCGTGGCTCCAGCACGGCTACCGGGGCAGTTCGTGGACACTTTAGTCAATGCTCGCATTTATACGAGCATTGCAGCTCACTGAAGCATCCTAGAAGCGGCTATCCATGCTACATCACAGGTAGGCGAATCCCCCACCCACCAATGATTTGAATTTCTGTAGGCGGGATTCCGTGTTGTTACATCATAGTATCCGGAAACCAAACACTGTAGTTCAAAAGGAGCCATTCGTTGCAGTTCTTGAAAAGAGATTTTTTTAAAAAAAACTAAATATATCCCTTTGGAGTGGACTTTGAGATTTGTAACTTTGTAGATGTTTTTTTTATGCCCAAACATACACACCACACACTGGCTAAAATTCAAAAAGTGAAAAAGAGTTATATCGCCACTCAACAAACATTTCAAATCAGAACTGCAGTGACACATACAAAACCAGCGTCACATAAAATATACCATATGTACATTGATCTGTTCCGGGGGGGGGGGGGGGGGACATTCTGTGGACATTTCACATTGAATATGTCACCAAACATACATGGTGGTACATATTTCGGATCTTGCGAAAAAGTTCCCGCAGATACGTTTTTATCATGACATCAGGTTGACTATATGACTGTTCTGAACAACACAAAAGAAGACATTTTGAATAATGTAATAGCCACTCCTTTCCATGCAATTACAATGGGGACTTGAATTGTCAAGCATGATATAAGCATAATAAAAGCATGATAAAAATGGTTCAGATTATTTTAAAACTGCTATTTATCATGTCTGTATTTAGTTTCTATCATCATTTAAGCCTGGTTCAAACTACACAATTTTGTTGGTTACGACAGTCACTCTGTCAGATTTTACAGATTTGACTCCTGAAATGTTGTTGTGTCGTGAGCAAGAAACAGTCAGACTACATGTTGCTACCTGACCATTCATCGCATTCATTCATTCATGTGCGTGCTGTCATCGATACAGCGGACTAGACAGAAAGTGCCATGATGCGATACGATACACCACTGTTACGATGCAGTGCGATCCGATTTCGATTCGATTCAACAGGATTCGATGCAGTATGATGCAATGAAACAAATATGATGATATGCATTTCAGTATGTTTGTCAGGTTTATGTCTGTGTTTTGTCCTGTTCTGCTCTGTATTCCTAGTGTTTTTCCCCTATGTTTCCTTGATAATGGTTTTGTCCTTGTCTGCCCCTTTTGGTTAAGTCTTAGTTGGTTTTGTCATGCCCATATTTGTATTTCCCCCTCATCATCCTTGTTATCTTGTTTGTAACCACGCCTTGTTTTTCAGTGTATAAAAGTCTGTGTCTGCTCACCCCCTTTGTCCGTCGAGGAAGTTGCTTCGTGTGTTTTCTGTTTGTTTGATTTCTGTTTTAGTTTCTTTAATAAATAAGTGTTTTGTTTTGTACTTTTGGTTCCCGGCTTCTCTTTGTATTTCTACCAGTCCACCTCCCGCACAGTTGTGACAGATCGACGGACCAGAACAAGATGACCTGGGCTGAGGACAAACTTTGGAACCTCCAGCAAGGTGAGCGTTCGCTGGAGGAATATGTGGAGGAGTTCTTGAGTGTTTACCATCTGGTGAGATGGAGTGATAAGATGGTGAACGCATGTTTCCAGATGGGACTAAAAGATGATTCTTTGTTTCAATTGATAAGTCCTAATGATTGCTACCGTCCCGTAGCAGATTTCGTGAATTTTGTTCTCGATTTGTGTGGTTACTCGTTCCAAGTCATTGTGGAGGATGGTAATCCTCCTCCCATCTGGAAGCATGCAGCAGTCACCCCATCTCACCAAAAGCCAGAACCCTCCGCATATCACTCCAGCGACCTCACTCCCTCCTTGCCTCCCACGTGTCCCCAAGTCCTCCTAAGCCCCACGATGGTCCTCAGGCCAGTACCTCAGGCTTCCTCTCCGCGTTCAAGCCTGTCAGCCGCCAAGCCAGCGTCAGCTCACAAGATGGCCACCACGGCTTCACGCAAGATGGCTGCCACGCCAGAGTCTGCAAGCAAGATGGCCACCATGTTACTATCTGCCCTCAAGATGGCTGCCACGCCAGAGTCTGCACGCAAGATGGCCGACGTTCCTGAGTCCCCGGCCAAGATGGCCGCCGTTCTTGAGTTCCTGGCCAAGATGGCCGCCAAGCCTGAATCCCTGGCCAAGATGGCTGCCGTTCCTGAGTTCCCGGCCAAGATGGCCGCCAAGCCTGAATCCCCGGCCAAGATGGCCTCCGTTCCTGAGTTCCTGGCCAAGGTGGCCGCCAAGCCTGAGTCCCCGGCCAAGATGGCCGCCCAGCCTGAATCCCCGGCCAAGACGGCCACCATTCCTGAGTTCCCGGCCAAGATGGCCGCCAAGCCTGAATCCCTGGCCAAGATGGCCGCCAAGTCTGAGTCTGCACCCAAGATGGCTACCGCCAAGTCAGAGTCTCCGCTGGTTCCGCCCAGCTTCCCAGAGTCTCCGCTGGTTCCGCCCAGCCTCCCTGAGTCTCCACTGGTTCCGCCCAGCCCTCCAGTGACCGCGCCGCCAGAGCGCCCTCCAGTGACCGCTCGCCCAGAGCCTGCTCTCCCAAAGACGCCCAGCCCTCCAGAGTCTCCGCTGGGGTCGTCCAGTCCTCCAGAGCCCGCTCCTCTAGAGCGCCGTCCAGAGCCCGCTCCCCAAGAGCGCGCTCAAGAGCCTGCGCGCCCTCCGGAGCCGGAGCGCTCTCCTGCGCGCCCTCCGGAGCCGGAGCTCTCTCCTGCGCGCCCTCCGGAGCCGGAGCTCTCTCCTGCGCGCCCTCCGGAGCCGGAGCTCTCTCCTGCGCGCCCTCCCGAACCGGTGTCACCTCCAGTGCCCCCTCCAGAGCCGGTGCTTTCTCCAGCACGCCCTTCCGTGCTCTCCAGGGTGGACTATGCCTTAAGTTCCCCCAAGAAAATTTTTTTGGGGGGGCTACTCCCCTGATCGGCCATGGCCACCTGGACTGTTTACTCGGCCATGGCTTCCTGAGCCTCCAGATCCGCCATGGCCACTTGGACTGTTTACTCGGCCATGGCTTCCTGAGCCCCCAGATCCGCCATGGCCACTTGGACTGTTTACTCAGCCATGGCTTCCTGAGCCCCCAGATCCGACATGGCCACCTGGACTGTTTACTCGGCCATGGCTTCCTGAGCCCCCAGATCCGCCATGGCCACCTGGACTGTTTACTCGTCCATGGCTTCCTGAGCCCCCAGATCTGCCATGGCCTCCCGGACTGTTTACCCGGATATGGCCCCCTGAGCTCCTAAGATATATCTTTAGTAAAATCCTAATACTGAACATGTTTTTGCATTATCATGGGTCATGTTTTATTAGGCCTATGGTAAAAGTATAGTAGTTTTTTTGGCATTTTGATTACAATTTGTATAACCAGAGTTTTACTACAAATACCATAAAGTGTAGCAAAACCTGTGTTAATTTGTGGTTACCATAGTTTAACTATAGTAACCATGGTTTTTGGTTTTTAGTGAAAACATGGTTAATTTTGGTAAGGGTTGTATTGTTGTTAGCCTAAGCTCCCTCTAAACTTGTTATAAAACAATGTGAATATTTGTCTGCTAAGTTCCTACTCTTTACAACATATAATTTTGTTAATTTTGCAGCAAACTGATTGCTATTGATAATATTTGCAAGCAGTTTAATGTTTAACTAAATAAACAAAGACAAAACTAGTCAATGTGCAGATGTATCTGACCTGTAAATGAAGTCCTGAACAGGACAGTTTTGCCTCTCTGTTCCACCTGGGCGCTCCAGACAGTCTATGGTCTTGCATTTATTTGGCGGACGCGCGGATGGACAGAGCGTGCGTGAGGCGAATTGCGTTGTCAGTCAAGACCATAGACTGTAAAAAAAGATGGACGACTCATCTCCGCTTCATTCCATATAGGAAAGTGAAGCCAAAATGTCTTAATATGGCCGCAGCCATCTTGGGGGAAATTACGTCATTTGGAGCCAGATTCTGCGCAGTAGAGATTCGTTTGGAGCCAGAGTCTGCGCAGTAGTGTCGCGAGGCGGAGCCGCGGTATCAAAGTCCCGCCCAAACTGCCGCAGACCCAATCGCAAGATCACAATCATGACACCACACCCCGTTTTTATAGCATAAAATAACTACCTAAAAGCGAACTTTTTTGAAAAATGAACACTTGAACATGAATCAGCATTATAAGAACTACCTCACACGATGGAAACCATCTTTGGAAAAAAAATATTTCAAGTGTAATTCGATTATTTAGTTTGGCTCAAGTCCCATTAGATTACATGGAGAGGGCGGGGTTTATGACCTATACTGCAGCCAGCCACTGGGGGGCGATCGAAAACTTTTGGCTTCACTTTTCGAGACTCGTGCGGCACACTTGGTCAAGACGAACCGGATTACGATTTATTAGAGTTTTATTATCGAATGGCAAATTTGGAAATAATCACTTTAATACATTAAGAAATTATAGTAATACATTAATGAAAGTATAGTATGTCTACTAATAATTATAAAGAAATAAATTGGGTTTTACTGATGCAGATATGTTAGAAACGATGCATCGCGATACAAATACCAATTTGTATCCGATGCACACTTTTTAAACCGATGCATCGCATCATTAACTTTTTAAGCCGATGCACCGAGCGAATCAGGGAATCTTCCCATCCCTAATTTACGAATCCCCTCAAAACCCTACATCAAGCAGATTGTGCCAAAATCTGGCTAAAATCATATAGTCTGAGCTGGGCTTTACTCATACTCGTTGTTGGGTACTATAAGACTTACTTTGTTATGAACAATACAAAAGGAGAATTATTAAAAAATATACTAGTTGCTCTTTTGCATGGAATTAAAAATAATGGGGATTGGAGCTTTCAGTCTTAAAAAGGGATGCCAAAGTACCATGAAAACATCATAATAGTCCATACAACTTGTATCCATATGACTTTCTTTATTCAGAAAAACAATAAAGGAGAAGTTTTGAATAATGTACTAGCTGCTCTTTTCAATGCAACTGCAGTAAATGGAGACTTGAAAAAGTTGCATCAGTATTATAAAAGCAAACCTGGTCTCATGACCAAAATGTACTACTGGGAACTTTTTGTACAAGACACAAAATACACACCGCCATGTACGTTTTGTGATATATTTGATGTGAAAGATCCACTGGGTGCTAAAAGATGAACATACATATGTTACGTTTTATGTGACATTTGTTTTGTAGGTGTCACCAAAGTTCTGACTTAAAATGTCCGTTGAGTGGTGCTATAACTTTAATGCTCCTTGATGTTTCAAAATAACTTACCATCTGCACCACACCTAAATCAGCGTTAATTTTGACAGGAATTTTTGATTTAGTGTTAGTCTTTATCTTGAGATGAAAATGCTTAATAGTCTTAGTCACATTTTAGTAATTTGAGTCTTTCATAGTTTTAGTGTAGTTTTAGTCAACAAAAAGTCATTGCATTTTTTGTTAGCTTTTAGTCATTACTTTTAGTCAAACTGCAGTTACCAACATTTATTTTGGTAGCTATTTTATAATATTTGGTAGCTATATAGTTATAAACCAGCATAAACCAGCAAAAGACCAGCATAAACCAGCATCAAAACATACCTAACCAGCATCCCAGCATCAAGACTTCCTAACTAGCATATGCTGTTTTTTTCACCAGGGTTTAACATCTTTGGTTGGTTAACATTAATGACACAGATAGGTATTTAATTAGGAATGCTGCCTCTTTAAGACGGAAGACATGTATGTAATACCAAAGTCCCTTTAAGACAAGGCATTTTACTCAGCCGCCATCTTTGAAACGTCTCCCAGGCAGCTCCTATCTCTTTTGGTGCGTTCACACCAGACGTGAAATCCGAAACAACAATGGAGGACAAAATCATTGTCGCTGTATGTGCATACCCAGAGCTGTACGATACATCTTCATACTGTCACGGGTGAAGAATCACACGACAAGGTAAGCTGAGAAATAACGTAAAGAAATGCTCCCGTGTGGGCTGTCGGTCACCCACTGCTTTCTACAATGAGAGAGAGAGAGATTAGTCATCCAGCATGGGCAGCTCGAGACACAAGTCTGCATGTCGCGGAGTGCTGGCAGCTTTTAATGCTGTAAGCTGATTTGGAACAGCTGTGACCGATCAGCCGGTGACGAGGGCGTGCAGGTGTGGCGACGCTGATGAGTCCGGAGACACTCGTCACACAACGATATTATCCCACCAACCCCAAAAAGGCTCGTACCTGGGTTTTTGTTTGGGGCTTCGGTGCGGTGAGGATGGCTTCAATCTTTTTTTCTTGTGGACGGATAAGGGCCTCGGCCTACTTGGAAACCCAGGTACCTTGCTTCCGAGAGGGCGAGATGGCACTTGCGGGGGTTGGTGGTTAGTCCAGCCCACGGAGTTCCGAGAGCACCCTCTGCAGATGGTCCAGATGGTCCTCCCATGCCTCGGAATGGACCACCACGTCGTCCAGGTAGGTGGCTGCGTATGCTTGATGGGGTCACAGGATGATATCCATCATTCGCTGGGGGCCCCTTGGAGCCCGAAGGGGAGGGTCCGATACTGCCAGTGGCCACTGGGGGTGGAGAAGGCGGTCTTCTCTTTAGCCGATGGAGTTAGCGGTACCTGCCAGTAACCTTTGGTGAGGTCTAGGGTGGTGATGTATCGGGCCCTCCCTAAGCGGTCTAGCAGTTCATCAACCCGAGGCATGGGGTAGCCGTCGAACTCTGACACCTCGTTCAGGTGGCGGAAGTCATTACAAAAGCGGAGGGTGTCGTCCGGCTTCGGTACCATGACGATAGGGCTGGACCAGGGACTTTGGGATGGTTCTATTACCCTAAACTTAAGCATCTGTTGGATCTCCTCTTCAATAGCCTGTCGACGAGCCTCTGGGACTCGGTAGGGCCGTTGCCCAACAATCACTCCAGGGAGCGTCCTGATGTCATGTTGGATGATGTTGGTCTGCCCGGGCCGGGAGGAGCACACATCCGAGAACTGACCGACCTGGTGTTGCAGCTTCGCTTTCTGGGCAGCCGACAGTTGGGGGTTGATGTCGAAAACCACGGGATCAGTGAGACTGAGCACAGCGATCTGGTCCCGGGCCCTCGTCCATTTCTTCAGGAGATTTATGTGATATCTGTTCGGCCTGCCTTCTGCCGGGTTGTCGTAATCGGTAGGTGACTGGACCAAGCTTCTCCACCACCGTATAGGGCCCCTGCCATGACGTCAGGAATTTGCAGGCTGAGTTGGGGACCAGGACCATTACTCTGTCTCCCGGTTGGAATTCCCGTGGCTGGGCTGCCCGGTTGTAGTGGCGTTGTTTGGCCTGTTGCGTTTTGCTGAGGTGTTCCTGTACTAATGGCATGACCCAATCGATACGCTCCCTCATCTATTGGACGTGTTCAATGACAGTGCGGTGAGGTGCAGGCTGCTGTTCCCAAGCTTCCCGTGCGACGTCCAGGAGCCCCCTAGGTTGACGACCGAACAGGAGCTCGAATGGGGTAAAACCAGTTGAGGCCTGTGGCACTTCCCGGATGCCAAACAGTACATAGGGGATCATTAGGTCCCAGTCCCGCTTGTCCTCCGCAGCTACCCATCTCAGCATCTGTTTTAGGGTTTGGTTGAAGCGTTCTATGTGTCCGTGGGACCACGAGAAGCTCCTTTTCCTCCGCTGGTCGACACAGTACAGCAGAACCTTACGGACCACGAAGTGCGGGAGAGGATGTGGCCGAGGGAGGACGTCCTTGTCGTCGATAACCCGGACCAGACTCCAGCAATGCTTTAGGCGGTTGTCCTCCCGCTGTTCTTTGGCAAATGAGCCCCCTCTCGCGGCCTGCTGGAACACATCATAGAGATTAGTGTTTTGAGAGGAGGACTCACCATCTCTCCCGCTGTCTGAGGCCAGTAGCGCTGGGTGGCGACGGGGCCCTCGTGGTCGCTTCCGGTGTCGGCAGCTCCCTTTGGGGCTGACAGGTTGTGTGGTGGCGGCAAGCAGGCAGTCAAACCCAGGACAGTCTCTTTCCAACAGGACGGGCACCGGCAGGTCTTTCATCAACCCAGCCTCCACTGAAGGCGAGCGTGGTGCTGGCATGGCTGGTGCTAGTCGATCCCTCGTGAGGCTGTGAAAGTGCGTGTCCTGACGTGCTCCGGTGTGGGCTGTCGGTCACCCACTGCTTTCTACAATGAGAGAGAGAGAGATTAGTCATTCAGCATGGGCAGCTCGAGACACAAGTCTGCACGTTGCGGAGCGCTGGCAGCTTTTAATGCTGCGAGCTGATTTGGAACAGCTGTGACCGATCAGCCGGTGACGAGGGGGCGTGCAGGTGTGGCCAGACCGTTGGCAGGGCGACGCTGATGAGTCCGGAGACACTCGTCACAATACTTTTATAAAAACAGGAATAAAAAGGATCTTGCTTGGAAGAAAGTGAGTGAGGAGGTCGGACAATCTGTTTAGTAGTAAAAAACGCTCTTTACTCAATTTGAGCTACATATATATATATATATATATATACACATATTGAGACTACAAGCTAGCGAAAGCCGGCAAATTGAGCTTATTAGCCATATTTTACAATAAAATACACTGGCAGAAGCCCCTCCCATGACGCAAACTTGTGTCTGTTGTGAACTTCAAGCGCGAATGAAGTGAGTAAACTCAAAATTTTCAAGCATCCAATTACGCGCGAACAGCATGATTTATTCGCACAAGTCGTGTCTGTTGTAAAGACCCCATTAGAATGGGGAAACATCAAATACTCTAAGACTGTACACCAAGCTTACGATTCAATTTCATATTTGAAATCACCAATAAAATCTGACAACTGCCTCATAAATGGTGTTCCTTATGCTCCAGTAAGCATCTGTGTTGTTGCACACCATACAACATTCTTTCTTCCGAACTAAACAAAAGGAAAATTTTTGATTCCTGTACTAGCTCTTTTCCATGCAATTACAGTGAATGAGGATTAGAGCTTTAAAGCAATAAGTTTTCAAGCAAAGATGCAAAAACACAATAAGGGCATTTTTTTAAACAAAGTTTAAAAAAGTATTATATTCCATGTCTTATTTCTGTATTTATGCAATAGTTTAAACTTTTTTGAACCTTCTGAACTATTTTCTAACTTATTTTATTTTTCTACTGTTCATCTACTGTTGCCAGTTCAAAAGCATATGGCTCTTGACAATTCATTGTTCAATGTAAAGTGCTGCAAAGACGCATTACAGAACTTTTACATAAGAGTGATATATATATGGTTACTACCTGAAGGACAACTTGTTTTTCATGCCTCTGCAGGAAAACAAATGCATTTAAGGTGATGTTGTACCATATGGAACAGAACAAGCTCTGCACTGAGAGGAACAGTAACAGAAAGTTTTCCAGCCTGTCAGGTTCTTGCTGCATAATCATCAAGGTCAAGGTCAGAATGCTCTACATCTATGACAGATTGTTCTTAGACTTCATAAGTAGTTTGGAATTCTTGTCATTGCGAATCCTCGCAGGTATCTGCTGGAGACAGTGAGAGACTTCACGCACATTGACACTACAGAGGCTGGAATCAAAGTTTTTTTGTTTACTTCACAGTCACAGTATGACAATAGGGAAGATCAGATGCATCCAAACAGTGGCATACTTCAATAAAAGAAAGACCTTTTGGTCATTCATGAGAAACGTTCATAATTAGTTGATTATTAGGATCTAAAGCCTTTTTCTTTTTTCTTTTTTTTTTTGATTTTTTGCCCACTATCCTTTCAACTTCACATACAGTGAATGTGATGGCTCTGACTGATTCAGGTTTCATTAACCTTCATTTAACTAATTACATAGAATGAACAAACAAAGTTCTACTGTTAAATAATGATATAATCAATTTGTCTGTCCACACCAGACACGCCAAGGCTATGAGACGCAACAAAATCAATCAGATATTACAGCCGTGTGTGAGTGCAGGCTCTCTCACAATGAAAATGGTAAGTCTAATATATAAATAAGCCATTTTAACATGCTTAAGAATACAAACTGAGTGCCTGATACAATATTTGTCATTGAATACACTTGTTGATTCACACAGAGGTCATATTTCTAACATTCATGTTTAGCCTATAGAGAGTTTTCACGCTGTACTTATCGGTCTGACCAGGAAAAACATTTGGAGTACTATAGACTGCTAAAGGTTATAACAAATTAAGGAGAAGAGTGCAAAAATCTGAGGAACAAAAGGCATTTGTGGTTTACCAAACTGAACCATTGATTTCCAAGGCAAGAATGATATTCAAACACACATTAGACTCTTTAACATTAAATAAAGCACATAATCAGTACCTGTAATCATCATTTTAGTTTGTATGTTGCTGTTCCAGTCAGAAGAATGTATTGCAGAGTGGCGTCATGTTTTTTTAGGACATGGTAAACTTTTGGGAATCATGCTCGACTGGTTGTGCTGCATCATTTTTTAATTCACTTGGATATGGCGCTACTGTGAGAAGCGATGATTGAGGAGTAAATGTTCAGACTTTAGAACTGATGTTAACACTGGACGAGGACAATGTGAACAGACTAGCTTAAGTAGGGAGGCACAATTGGATAATTAGTAGAACATAGGTGAAACAAATAAACACAATCAAACAAGGGAAAAAAGGAGCACATGGGGAGAAAAACAAACACAGAACATTCATGGGCGTGACATATAGCCCCCTTCCGGAAGGCGTGTCCTCGCACCACATACAATTGAGGGCTAGAGGGTGGGCGCCAGGCCCAGTTTTACGGGGGTGCTAAGCACCCTCAAATGAAATCAACAGCACCCTCAGTTAAAACTGTAATAATGGCATTTAAATGCAGATTTAGCAAACTATCCAGTGTGTTATGTTTTGCACTCTGGAGATCTGTTTCTGTTTCAATCTCATTATAACAACATAGACACAGTGTAAATAAGAGAGATTCGAACTTCTTTGATTACAGTGCATTTCTGTGAGGTTGCGATGAATTAAGAGGAGTGACAGCATGTATAGAGCACCCTCACTAATTTAAGAAGCACCCTCAGTTATTCAATTCTAGAGCCGGGCCTGGTGGGCACTTTGGAGGCTCCTCGGGACAGGCTTGTCTCACGGAAAGCCTTCAGGGCAGTACTGGATCTGGGCACCATGGCGGAGCAGGCAGCTCAGAGAGCCATGGCAGAGCAGGTAGTCCAGGGGACCATGATGGAGCAGGCAGCTCAGGAAGCCGTGACGGAGCAGGCAGCTCAAGGAGCCATGGTGGAGCAGGCAGTCCAGAGAGCCATGGCAGAGCAGACAGCTCGGGGAGCCATGGTGGAGCAGGTAGTCCAGGAGACCATGATGGAGCAGGCAGCTCAGGAAGCCATGGCAGAGCAGGCAGTCCAGGGTGCTATGGCGGATCAGACAGTCCAGGGAGCCATGGCGGAGCAGGTGGTCCAGGGGTCCATGGCGGAGCAGGCAGCTCAGGAAGCCATGGTAGGGCAGGCAGATAAGGGATTCATGGTGATGCAGGCAGCTCAGGGAGCCATGGCAGAGCAAGTAGTCCAGGGGGCCATGGCGGAGCAGGCAGTCTAGGGGACCATGACGGAGCAGGCAGCTCAGGAAGCTATGGCAGAGCAGGCACTCCAGGGAGCCATGGTGGAGCAGAGAGTTCAGAGAGCCATGGTGGAGCAGGCAGCCCAAGGAGCCATAGTGGAGCAGGTAGTCCATGGGGCCATGGCAGAGCAGGCAGCTCCGGGAGCCATGGCGGAGCAGGCGTTTGGGGCAGCCATGGTGGAGCAGATAGTCAAGGGATTCATGGCGTAGCAGGCAGCTCAAGGAGCCATGGCAGAGCAGGCAGTCCAGGGAGCCTTGGTGGCAAAAAGATTTCTTAGGGTAAATTTCAGGATCTGAGGCCCTCCCTGGGCCAGGCGTAGAACCAGCAGCCCTCTCTGGGCTGAACTTAGGAACAGGAGCCCTCTCTCGGCTGGAGAATGCAGCTGTCAGGCTTGAGACTGAAGCGGCCGGCCGGCTTTACAATGAAGCGGCCGGTGGGCTTAACTGCAGGCAAATGCTGTCTTTGGGCTGAGGACCAAGAAGGAGCTCGGAACTGGAGACAGTAAAAGGGATGCCGATATAAGTGCTGACCGGCCTGACTGCTATGTGGGGTCTGCCCTGTTCAACTTCCGTCTACGAGGTTGGGGGAACCTTGGGGGTGACGGGTGGTCAGAACCATTAGTTCGGTATGTGGAGCATCCTGGCGTGGGGTGAGCTGGAGACGCTCGGTGTGTTTCATAGGGGGCTGGATGAGAATAGTTAAAATTTTCCTTTTTTTTCTTCTACCTCGAATGGAGAACTATTTAAATAAAGGACAGGATTAACTCAATCTAAGGAATTGTATTCTCATCCAGACCCATCTGAAAACATGCACCGAGTGCAGCGTCTTGCCAGCTCACCCGAGAAGACAACTCGAAGAATTCCTTAAAAAAAAGAAACAAAACCATCATTAACATGTTTTTAACTTCAAACCATTGCTTTCAGCTAAATTTCGAGTCTTTTATTCATAATATTGATTTCTTCAATGAAAAAAGGTCATCTTGTCTGAAGCAAGAGAGAAAATAAGCACAGATCAAGCATTTTTTAAAAGCAAAAACAGTCCAAAACAGGTCTAAACAAATATGTTGATTTATTTCGATGTGAGAGGACAACAGAGAAGGGACTTTTTTATTGGAGGAAGTGTTATTATGAATTATGGACTTGTATTTTGGCCAAAAAAAAAGTGTGGGATCATTTGTTTGCAGATGACAATTGGTTTAATATTTTGTTTCTAATGCAAGGACATTCACACAAATGTCCAAGAACTTTTTGGCGCTGTAGATCTCACATTAATATGAAAAAGCAATGCATCACAAGGTTTTGTCTGAGATATTCTTCCAAACAGTCTGGTGTTTTGTTATTTCTGTTATGTTTTGCAGGGGTGTTGTTGAAGGTGATAGTGAGCGTGTGGCCTGTGTGACGTATGATGGTGGGAAGCGTTTTTTGGTGGCACATTTCGCTCAATCATGTGTGAGGGTTCCTTTGCAGAAAACAGTCCAGATGGTAACACGACTAATCACCAAACAAAACAGGTTGCATCATTTCCCAATTAATGCTGTCAGTTTAGCAACAGCAGTGTGTGGAGTGAATAACACCCCAGAATGTGTCCACAGGGCAATGAGAGTGTGATTTGAAATGAAAAGACATTAAAATTAAATATTCTACAAATAATAACAACAGGACAAAGGAAAATGTATTACCGCTGCACACCTAATGAATATATATGGAAGCGTGGGATAAGCTGAGCCACTTTTTTTTTGCTGAGGTTGTCCTTGAGGCAAAGGAAAATGAGATATCAGCTGAGGTAAAACTAATATGTCTAATTATATTTCAGGATACATTCTGTTAACTCAAATTGTGTTCTGTCAAGTGTCTATATCATAAGGCCATGGAAATATATAAAGCCTATATATTTAAATCTCCACCTTAGGAGTAAGCTGTATCATGTCAAGTGGTGGTTATTGAATTATTAATAAATGTTATTAATATTAATAAAAGACATGAATTATTGATAAAAAATGATTTACATTTCAAATAAAAGTATATGAGAAAAAAAGTTTTTAATGCACTACCCCATTCCAAAAGTCCAAAAACCAACTGGGAAAACATTTCACATTCAGAATATTTGAATCTACTAAAAGTATTTTTAAACATTTTTCAAAAATATTTGGGATGTAATTGGTTAAAGCACTGAAGCAGCTTACCCTTATCTGACACATTTAAAAATTAACAATAAATTTGTATCTTTATATAATTAGCATTGTCTGAATATACGACTGCGTGACAAAAAAACATGCACACTTAGAAGTGGCACATCTTACCCCATGTTGATTTGGACCTGGCAGAGTTGTGAACTCGAGTCACATGGCTCGAGACTTGATTCGGACTTGAGTCCCAAGGTCTTCTTTGATTATGTCAAGTCAAGTCACAAGTCATTAAGACTTGTGACTTGACTTGACATAATCAAAGAACACCTGCAACTCGACTTAGACTTTGACAGCAATAACTCGAGACTTGACTTGGACTTTAACCCTGTGACTTGGCAAGTCTTTATACCTTCTAAAAAACAGAGTTCTGATCAATATAGGTTGGTTACTGAAGCGTAATGTCACACTGATATGATTAGCGCAGTCTTTGGCACTGAGCCAGAGAGGGACTCGCTAAGTGAGCGCTTGTATTGTTTTTATCCAAAATGTTTAGGATATTTCATGTTTTAGACATTTAAATTATACATAATCACTATAAACCACTTAGAATAATAGTAAGAAGAAACACTGATGTATATTGAAACAGCAGTAGCCTAATAATTGGCTAAACCTTTCAAACAAAATTAGATTTTTTTTTTCACGTCATGTCAACACATGTATGTAGCCCACACATAAAGTTCACTCTATTCTTCCTGTTTACCAGCAAATAATAATAGACTACTGTAGTAATTAATACAGAGACAGTAATTTGGGCAAACAGCACTAATGACTTGTTAAGGACTTGAAACTTAAAGTTGCGGACTTGCGGTCTTTACTCAGGAATTGACTCGAGACTTGAATACAAAGACTTGAGACTTACTTGTGACTTGCAAAACAATGACTTGGTCCCACCTCTGGAACCAGGCTTATTTTTAAGGGAGAAATGTTTACTGTCTTCCTAAAAAAATACAAAACATTTTTAGATATAATTAGGGCTGCCTGATTGTGGGAAATATCATGAACACGATTATTTTATTGATAACTAAGATTATGATTATTTAATGTGAATACTCACAGCCTTTGGAAACCATGCATTTATTGAACTTACAGTATAAATAACTTAAAATATAAGCTTTTTATACAATGGATTTCCTAGAACTTCAAATGCAATTCAACTGAAAAGGAAATGTAATTTTTTTAAAAACTTAAGAGCACAAGTAACCCTGTATATATTTATCGTTTTCTAAATATATGACCAGTTAGAAGTGGCACATTTACCCACTGACACATCTTACCCCACATAGCGTATTTTTGAGGGAGGAATGTTAACTGTCTTTCTAAAGAATACAAAACATCTTTTTAGACATAATTAGGGCTGCCTGATTGTGGCAATTTTCATGAACAATAATATTTTGGTCAGTATTATGAGAATTATGAGATGATGATGATGATTTAATATGAATACTTATAGACTTTGGAAACCATGCATTTATTGAATGAAACTTAAATATAATTCACTAGAAAAGATACTAGTGATAAAAATAAAAGATACTAGATAAAAGATAAATTAGCTAAATAAATTGACTTAAATGACTGGGAAGCTGAATGTGACACAATAATTTTTATTTAAATCTTGTTTTTTGTCTTTTTGTCTTGTTTTAATAGTTTTATCATAATAACTAGTTTTCATAATCATTTGAATGCAATACCATGTAACATTTTTTACATTAAAATAATATAAATAATGTTAATTGAATAAATAAATAAGTTATTTTATTCCAAGCTAACACTGCTTATTTTATTTAACTTGTACTAAAATAACAAAATGTTTATACAGTATATATATATATATATATATATATATATATATATATATATATATATATATACACACACACACACACACACACATATGTAATAGAAATTTTATAGGAAAATAGAAAAAGTAAAACCAATACATTCAAATTATTGATTACAACTATAATTGTACACTGCAAAAAATGTTTTTTTTTAATTAGATTTTTTGTCTTGTTTTCAACCTAAATATTTCAAAATTCTTAAATAAAAGAGAATTTTCTAGACAAGTAAAAATTATGTTCTTGTTTTCAGAAAAAAACTAGTCAAAATTAAGCGAGTTTTTGCTTTGAACAAGCAAAATAATCTGCCAATGGGGTGAGCAAAAAAATCTTATTTCAAACAGAAAACAAGATCATTTTTCTTACCCCACTGGCAGATTATTTTGCTTGTTTCAAGCAAAAACGCAATTAATTATGACTTGTTTTTCTAAAAAAAAAAAAAAAAAAAAGGAAAATTTTACTCGTCTAGAAAATCCAAGACAAAAAGACAAAAAAATCTAAGAAAAACATTTATTGCAGTGTATTGCAGATGTACTAAAATAACATTGGCCTATAGATGCAAGAAAAGAAAAGAAAAGAAAAGAAAAGAAAAGAAAAGAAAAGAAAAGAAAAGAAAAGAAAAGAAAAGAAAAGAAAAGAAAAGAAAAGAAAAGAAAAGAAAAGAAAAGAAAAGGAAAGGAAAGGAAAAAAAAAAAAAGAAACACATTATATCTTGGATGACAACTCAATAAATTGTAGGCAACAAAGTGACATATATTAGACGTAAGGTCTTACCACCCGGCGTCTTATCATAATGCCTAACTTACTGTATAATAGCATGACAACAAAATATTGACAAAGAGAAATGCAAATGCCGAAATTACAAGCTTTGGAAATATTGCGGAGGACGGCACACACATTTTCATTTAAATGAAGTGCAGAGAGATCACTGGAAGTTTTTGAAATGCAAAAGGGAATGATATCAAGCAACAACAACAGCTGCAGCGGAGATCGGAGCTGTCATTGGTCCAAATGCACATATTCAGCTATGCTAATGAATCATCCATTGTCATTGGATTAAAACGAACACGAACGCACGGACTGAGCCAAGGAATGGGGTGGAAGGCCGTGGTCTTGTCATTTGTCTTGTCCTGTTTTCGAAATAAATGTTTTCTGGCTGCTAAGAGGATAGAAACAGAGAGAGAAGGGGTAAAATCCATCGTGGGTAATTAAATCCGAAAATCGTTCCATTTTCCATGCAGTGGTCTGTGAGAATGCCAGCTGCCATGGGCCATCGTTAACGTACGCCGGCGAACGCAAAGCAATCAGCGCGACGTATCGGCGGTGGCAGTAGCTCCTTCCACATCCCGCTTCCCGGGCTCAGTGGGGACGACAGACTGACTGTCGGGCATTCTGGAAGATTCTGTCTCGGATAATGCAGGTGTGGAGATCAGAACGCAGACAGACAGGCAATTAGTAGAGGTTCTGTTTTGAATTCCGTGCAAGTCTTCTGGGTTCAGGATGGGTCCCCAGCTCTATCATGCATTTTGTGCATGTTTCTCAGGTTACAAGATACTCATCATTTAAGCTACAGTGCAAAAGTTTGGGAAAGTAGTTAGCTGTGCTACAAGCTAATAACAAAACTAAACCTGAAATTAAAATTTGCAAAAAACATTTAAAATTTACTTACCTTTGGACCATCCAAGATGTAGATGAGTTTGTTCCTTCATCAGATTTGGAGAAATTTAGCATTTCATCACTTGCTCACCAGTGGATCCTTTGTAGGGAATGGGTGCCGTCAGAATGAAGGTCCAAACAGTTGATAAAAACACAACAGTAATCCACAAGTAATCCAGTCACAAGTAACTCCAGTCCATCAATTAACGTCTTGTTAAGTGAAAAGATGCAATTTTGTAATTAACAAATCTATAATTAAGACCTTTTAACTTAAAACTGTTGCTTTTGACTAAAATATGAGTCTTCTATTCATAATATTGCTTTCTCCAGTTCTGATATATTTTGTAGGCCAACCCGGACATCATCATTACCTTGTTTCTTTTGACAAAAACCCAATAAGACTTTTCCTTTGGCTTTTGGGTTATTGCAGAAAATAAGCTCTGTGACCAACAAAAGTTTATGATTCTTAAATGATTCACCAATGGATCCTCTGTAGTGAATGGGTGCCATCAGAATGAGAGTCCAAACAGCTGATAAAAACATCACAATAATCCACAAGTAATCACAATAAGTAATTGACAAGTAATCCACTCACAAGTAACTCCAGTCAATCAATAATGTCTTGTGAAGTGAAAAGATGCATTTCTGTAATAAACAAATCCATCATTAAGACTTATTAACTTAAAACTGTTGCTTCCAAAATATGAGTATTCTATCCATAATATTGCTTTTTCCAGTTCTGATATATTTTTGTAGGCCAACCCGGATGTCAGCATCAACTTGTTTCTTTCGACAAAAACCCAATAGGACTTTTCCATTGGCTTTTGGGTTATTGCAGAAATAAGCTCAGTAACCAACAGAAGTTTATGATTCTTACATGATTCACCATTATTAGCTTCACATATGAACACAACTGTTATGAAATCTGAGGCTTAAATACAATTGCCAGAAGTAGAAAGTTAAACATAGGCTACAAATGAACTACACGACGGTCACATGAATTCTCAGGCTCAGGTTTTTATATATTTCCCTGAAAGTCTGAGTTAGAATAGTTTGCAATATAAACACAATAAGGCTGTAAAAGTGGACTAGTTAGTAAATTAGTTTACCTGTTTGCCGTAATGCCGTTTGATGTCCTCAACAATCTCTTTAGTCCTATTTAGCCACTTGTTAGTAATTGCCATTTTCAAGACAAGTAAAACTTTACAATAAATTAATAAATAAACAAAAACACACAAGAGTATTACTGATGTATTTTATGAATTTGCAATTATGTATTTCAGGCATTTGTCCAAAAACCCATTCAAAAAGCTATTTGACAATGGAAACAAAAGTGCTAAAATGCTAACTCATTATTGGATTTTGGCCCACTAAAATACATCACCCCTGCAGCATTCTATTGACTGCCATTCTGATGTCCAATGCTGCTTTTTACAGAGCTGTTTTGCTTGTGGATGTCTAGGTTTTAATGCAAACTGGGTTATTTCCCAGTCCTGATTATCAAGAAGATAAAACATGCTCTTTTGTCAGTCATCAAACTCATGGGTTTGCCTGAGCACTGTCCGGCCTTGTCTAACACACTACTTCATAACGCAGCCCCTTCAGCTCAACCGGTTACGTTTGTCAGGATGGTACGGCTTTCCACCACAAAAGAACTGCTGAGATTACTTGCGCTTGCGTATGCATGTCTTTCTCTCTCTGAACAGCAGTGATTGTCTGATTGATTTGATTCATGAAGCCTGATTCTCAAGAAGATCTTTTATATACAGTAGCAAGGACTCCTTTACAAGGAATGTAGACTGTCTGAGCTTGAGTTCTACTTACAGTTATTGATAAAAAGTTCTACTTGAAATATAAAATTAGTTTTAATGTTTTATGTTCATGTAATGTTCAGTGTTTAACATAAAAAAGAGACATTGGATTTTATTCTTTTTAAAAACAGAATATGCTTTAAAAAATAATTATATTTTAGTTTTTGGTTGGCTGTAATACACACTGTAGAGGGATTTTACTAAAAAATGAATTACACCCACTGGCAAATTCACTAAAGGAATTATGCAAATCAAGTAACCACACAAACCCACAGAATTAGTGTTAAAGGCGATTTGCATGATGCAGTTCACCATATTGCTGGTCGAATGCTAGTTTGTGAGGGTTGCAGGAGACTTTCAACATCTGGCATACTTTAATTTTGACATATTTTATGGTTATCACCAGCTTTCACTGTCCAATAATAGTGCTAAAATGGATTATTGTTTAAGAAAAAAAATGTAGGCCAGGACTACTTCAATACCTATATAAGCATCCAAATGAACACTATTGCAGTTTTGATGTCTATTGCTTTAAATGTTTTTAAATGTGCTTTTTTAACTTGAGTGGAATCTGATTAGCTGTCGCTGATTTTATCTGGAAAAAAAATCATTTTTAAAGTGATTCCAAAAATATTGTTCCTCCATGTTTCTGTTGTTCACAGTTGTGGTGTAAACATATATTCTCATTAATTTATAACAAATTAAAACTTTATACTTTTAGTCTTTGTTGCAAACAGGCCTTAAAGGAATAGTTAGCCAAAAAGTCTAATTTTCTCGTTCTAACAGTTAGTTGAAGCTAGAGATTAAGTTCATAAAGATTTAAATATGGATATTTTTTTCTTACACAAACACATCTCTTTGATTCAGAAGGCCTTTGCAAAACATCTCAGGTTACGTATGTAACCCTAGTTCCCTGAGGGAACGAGACGCCGCGTCATGGAACGCTATGGGGAACGCCATTGGCGGGCAGCACTCTGAATCATGTCTACAACCAATGAACGACGGGGGTGACGTCACAGGCGCGGTGACGTCATCGACCAGGAAGTATAAAGCACGAGCGTTTGAAGCCGGCGGCAGCTCTAAGGAATGAAGCGAGCGCCGCAGGGTGTGGGAATTATGGTCCGAGACGCGGCGTCTCGTTCCGTCAGGGAACTAGGGTTACATACGTAACCTGAGACGTTCCCTTCCGGGAACTCGAGCCGCGTCATGGAACGCTATGGGGAACGAGACTACCAACGCCCCCATAATTTCCAAGCCCTGCGCAGTGTCTGCTCAACCAGGGTGGAAAAAGAGAGAGCCCTTGTCTAGCATTCCGCGGACAAGAAGGCCCCGTAGTCCTCGGCCCTCGGGCACACGAGGAATGGTAGTCTTCCTCTGTCTGGTCGCCAGCCAGAGCGAGAGGTACTCCTCGGCCCTCAGGCACACGAGGAGTCTTAGTCCTTTGTCTGGGGGTAGCCAGAACAAGAGGGACCGCAATGACCACTGTCTAGCATTCCGCGGACAGATGGTGAAGGTAGTCCTCGGTCCTCAGACCCACGAGGACAGTGCACTCGACCTCAACAGTGCTCCTCGGCCCGCAGGCACACGAGGAGAAGGTAGTCCTTTGTCTGGGGTTCCGCCAGAACAAGAGGGACTCAAGGGCTCGGCCTGGAACTCCGTCAGGACGCAAGGGAATAAGCCATTGTCTAGCATTACGCGGACAAGAGGGCACTGCAATCCCCGGCCCTCGGACTCACGGGGAAGACAGTAAGGGCCTCTGCCTGGTAGCCAGCCAGCGCAGGAGGCACTCCTCGGCCCTCAGGCAGACGAGGAGTCTTAGTCCTTGGTCTGGGAAAGGCCAGAACCAGAGGGACCGAAATACACTCGGTCTGGTAGCAATTGCCAGAACACGAGTGGAATTAAGCCATTGTCTAGCATTCCGCGGACAAGAGGGCTGTATGGTTCTCGGCCCTCAGGCACACGAGAACAAGTGGACCTCTGCCTGGTCGCCAGCCAGTGCAAGAGGCACCCCTCGGCCCTCGGGCTCACGAGGAGTCTTAGTCCTTTGTCTGGGGTTCCGCCAGAACAAGAGGGACTGAAAGCGCTCGGTCTGGTAACAGCACCAGAACGTGAGAGTAAGAGCTTTTGTCTAGTATTCCACGGACAAAAGGTTTGAGGATGCAGATCTCTTTGTGGCGAAAGTGACTTCTCTTCTTTCCGCAGAAAGAATGCGCCTTGAGAAGTCTCCTCCTGGCTAGGGAGGTGGCTAATTCTCTTGGACCTAACTTGTTAGGACGAGAGGACAGCAGAGCCTGGAGCGGCTCTGAGGTCAAGTTCGTAAAACCTGACGAATGTCAGGGGCGAGGACCAACCCGCAGCATTGCAGATGTCCTGGATGGGGACACCTGCTGTCAGAGCTTTGGAGGATGATACACCTCGTGTAGAGTGAGCCTTGAGACCCAACGGGGTTGGAAGACCAGAGGACTCATATGCTGTAGAAATGGCATCAATGATCCATCTACTAATAGTGGGCTTGGCAGCCGGGAAGCCCCTCCTTGGAGGGCCGAAACAGACAAACAACTGTTCTGATCTACACCACGTGGCAGCTCTGTGGACGTAGGCATCTAATGCTCTGACAGGGCACATGCAATTTAGCTTCCTGTGATCCGGCTCCGCGAACGGAGGAGGATAGAACGCCTGTAGCGTGATTGGCTGAGGTGCTAGGGACGGGACCTTCGGTACATACCCGACTCTCGGGTAAAGAAAAGCTTTGGCCATTCCTGGAGCAAAGTCAATGTGTGAGGGGGCCACTGAAAGGGCCTGAAGGTCCCCAACTCTCTTGAGAGAGGTGAGAACTAAGAGCAGCGCTGTCTTTATGGTAAGCAGGCGGTCTGTACTCTCCTCTATGGGCTCGAATGGAGGCTTACATAGAGCTTCTAGCACTACAGCTAGGTCCCACGTAGGAACACTCGGTTTCACTCGAGGCCTCAACCTGAGTGCACCGTGGAGGAAACGAATGACCAAGGGATCTCTGCCCACTGAGAGGCCACCTTGAGGGGCGTGGTAGGCACTTATAGCCGCCATGTAAACCTTCAGGGTGGAGTGAGCTAGCCCTGCGGAAAGGCGAGATTGTAGGAACTCCAGCACTGTACCAACCGGGCAGTTAACTGGGTCTAAGTCGTGCTCGCGGCACCATCTCACAAACAAGTTCCACTTAAGGCCATACAGTTTCCTCGTAGAGGGAGCTCTGGATTGGAGAAGGGTCTCAACAACCTCGGTTGAGAGACCCGCTCCTATGAGTTGTGCCCCCTCAGGGGCCACACCCATAACCTCCACTTCTCTGGGTGGGGGTGGCAAATTGCGCCCCCAGCCTGAGATAGGAGGTCCCTCCTGATGGGAATCTCCCATGGAGAGCCGTCGAGGAGAGATATTAGGTCCGAGAACCACACTCGGGCCGGCCAGTACGGGGCTACTAGTAACAGCTGTACTTGAAACCGGCGGACCCTTTCCAGAACTCCCGGGAGCAGAGCGATTGGGGGAAAAACATACAGACGAAGCCTCGGCCACGTCTGTACCATGGCATCCAGTCCGAGAGGAGCTGGAGGAACTAGAGAGTACCAGAGAGGACATTGCGATGTCTCTCGAGTCGTGAAAAGGTCCACCTGAGCCTGGCCAAACACTCTCCAGATCTGCTTCACCACCTCTGGGTGAAGCATCCATTCCCCGGGCCTTGGCCCCTGCCTTGACAGGACGTCTGCTCCCACATTCAGATGTCCAGGAATATGGACTGCTCTCAGGGAGAGGAGTTTTCCTTGAGACCAAAGGAGTATCCGGTACGCCAGCTTGTACAAGGGGCGTGAGCGGAGTCCTCCTTGATGGTTTATGTAATAAACCACCGCAGTGCTGTCTGTACGGACCAGCACATGACGGTTTCTCAGGTCTGGAAGGAAACTCTTCAGGGCCTGGAATAGGATGCATCTGTCGCTAGCGAGACGCGGCGACAGGGAGCCCCCAGTACCGGACCCTGAGAGAGGAACCAGGGTTTCTTCCACATGGCCAAGGCACGTAGGCAACGCCGCGTGACCTTGATCCTGCGGAACGGGTTTCCCCTCGGGGAGAACCCCCTGGTCCTGAGCCACCACTGTAGTGGCCTCATGTGCAGCAGTCCAAAAGGTATTACGTTGGAAGCGGCTGCCATAAGACCTAACAGTACTTGGAACTGTTTGACAGTGAGTGACTGGCCTAGCTTGACCGCATTTACTGCAGTAAGTATGGAATCGATCCGAGCAGGAGACATTCGTGCCTGCATCGTGGTCGAATCCCATACCACGCCTAAGTAGGTGGTCCTCTGTAATGGAGAGAGCACACTCTTCTTGGCGTTGAGTCTCAACCCCAACTTTTGCATGTGAGCGAGAACAACACCTCGATGTTGAACCGCTAACTGCTCTGAACTGGCTAGGATAAGCCAGTCGTCCATGTAGTTGAGTATGCGGATGCCCTGGAGTCGCAGTGGAGCCAGCGCAGCATCCACACACTTCGTGAAAGTTCGGGGTGAGAGGGCTAGGCCGAAAGGAAGTACTCTGTATTGGTAAGCTTCGCCCCTGAAAGCGAACCTGAGAAACTTCCTGTGTTGAAGAAGGATGGAGACGTGAAAATATGCGTCTTTTAGATCTATCGTGACAAACCAGTCCTCGGACCTGATTTGTGACACGACCTGTTTGACTGTAAGCATTCTGAACTTCAGTTTTCTGACTAAGCGGTTTAGAAGCCTGAGATCTAAGATGGGCCGAAGCCCCCCATCCTTCTTCGGAACAATGAAGTACCGGCTGTAGAACCCGGATTCCCTGTCTTGAGGAGGGACCACCTCGATGGCCTCCTTCCTCAGAAGAGTTTCTACTTCCTGTTCCATTACCAGACCCTGCTCGGGGCTTACTAAAGTTGGAAATACCCCGCTGAAAGGTGGCGGCTTGGTGCCGAACTGGATAGCATAACCTTTCTCTACAGTACGCAGGACCCACATAGAAACATTTGGCAGTAGTTTCCACGCTGCCAGAAAGTTTACTAAGGGAACCAGCCTCTCGAGACTGGTGTCTGGATTTATTTGAGGAACTAATTCGGAGACCTGTAACAGCGAGCTGGCAGGAAGCTCCTGAACTAGCTCCTCTGAAGACCCCCGCGGGGGTTGCGAACTCTCCAGGGCCACTACGTTTCCGGGCGGAACAGCTAGAGAATGACGTTCGCGGGAGATCGCCGCGCCCTGTAACACTAGCAGGGTTAGCTGACAAATCTCCTGAGGGCCCCGAGGGAGCTTGACCATGCAATGGTCAATGACCCTGAGCCACCACCGTCAGGGCCGTTTAGCCGAGGACCTCTTAGATTGGAGGACGACCCTCAGGTCGGGCCTCTTTTTAGAGGCCCCCGGCTTAGAGCGTTGCTGACCCCGCCCTCTAGGCCTGGCCGGAGGAGCACGGGCGGCAACGCTCTGCTTTTGTGCCTCACGGTGCAAGGAGCTGGTACACGGCTGAGGCTGCTCCCGTCCAGCAGCCTCAGAGGAGTAAACTCGGCGAGGAAGGAATGTCCTGAACGCCGCCGCCTGCTTACGGGCCTCCTGGTGCCTGGCAACAACCGTGTCGACCGAGGCACCGAAGAGGCCAGATGGTTCCAGGGGGACGTCCAGGAGCGTGACCCTGTCCTTCTCTTTTAGTTCGGACAGGGTCAACCAGAGATGCCTCTCCGTGGCCACCAGGGCTGCCATAGACCGCCCCACAGCGCAAGATCAAGATCACAGAGCAAGATCTGCGGTGCGCCGCATCTCTGTGATGTTAACTTCCTCGCCTTCATTAAACTCCTTCAGCAGGTCGGCTTGGTACGCTTGAAGGATTGCCATCATGTGTAGGCATGTACCAGCCTGACCTGCTGCCATGTACGCCTTGCCCACCAAGCCGGATGTAACTTTCAGTGGCTTAGTGGGCAAGGGCGGAGCCTTCAAGGACGACGCCGAGCCGGGTGAGAGATAGCCCGCAAGCGTCTGCTCAATCGTCCTGTATCCGTACTCCTCCGCACCCCCCACATTCCCGTAGTTTTCGGAGGGGTTGAAAAGGCGGAAGGAGTACGGCTTCTCCCACGATCTGGTAAGTTCTTTATGGAGATCGGGGAAGAAGGGAAGACTCCGCTTAGGGGGTGCTGACCTTGTCCACAGGAAGCGATTGTCTAATCTGCTTCGCTGCGGCTCATGACTTTGGTGTTCAGCGGGCCAAGAGATGTTCAACTTGGCTACCGCATTGGTCAGCACCTCCATCAGCTCCTCGTAGTGAGGCGATCGGGGTGGCGGTGGTGTTTGGACTTCCAGGCTCTCAAAGTCAACCTCCTTGGAGGAAGACAAGAGAAGCTCTGGGATCCCCTCCTGGGGGGAAGTAACCGCAGTGCGGGCTTCCGCATCCAGGAGGAGATCGCTCGACCCGCTGAGTGAGGGCGGAGATAGGGGGTCACCCGTCTCCATACCCTCCAGCAGATCGAGCTGCGAACCCCACGAGTGCAGCTGCCGCTCCACCTCGGCGGAAGCGGGGCCAGACCCACGGGGAACGCTGGTGAAAGCCCCCTCCTCGAAGAGGGCTTTCCGGGAGCGAAGCACCCGCACTGGAAGGCGTTCACAGTGCGGACAGTCAGCCTTTTCGAGGGTTGACTGTGCGTGCCCCGCTCCCAAGCAAACCACACATAGGCTGTGTGTATCCCCACCAACAATGTAGCGTTGGCAGGGAGGGACACACTGCCTATGTGGGCGCTTAGCCACCACCAAACTCTTTTTAATAAAAAGTTGCTTTGAAGCCATTGCTACTCAAATAAAAGTGTACCAAACTGGGCACGAAAAACAGCAGAATGGCTTCGACAGACACAAACACAGAGCGCTCTCGCTGAATGACAAAAGCTGCCGCCGGCTTCAAACGCACGTGCTTTATACTTCCTGGTCGATGACGTCACCGCGCCTGTGACGTCACCCCCGTCGTTCATTGGTTGTAGACATGATTCAGAGTGCTGCCCGCCAATGGCGTTCCCAATAGCGTTCCATGACGCGGCTCGAGTTCCCGGAAGGGAACATGACTTAGCAAAACCCTTGTTGGCAATCACAGAGGTCAGATGTTTCTTGTAGTTGGCCACTAGGTTTGCACACATCTCAGGAAGGATTTTGTCCCACTCCTCTTTGCAGCTCATCTCCAAATCATTAAGGTTTCGAGGCTGACATTTGGCAACTCGAATCTTTAGCTCCCTCCACAGATTTTCTAGGATTAAGGTCTAGGGACTGGCTAGGCAACTCCAGGACCTTAATGTGCTTCTTCTTAAACCACTCCTTTGTTTCCTTGGCTGTGTGTTTTGAGTCAATTTCATGCTGGAATACCCATTCACAACCCATTTTCAATGCCCTGGGTGATTTGACGGCACATGGCCCCATCCATCGTCCCTTTGATGCGGTGCAGTTGTCCTGTCCCCTTAGCAGAAAAACACCCCTAAAGCATAATGTTTCCACCTCCGTGTTTGACGGTGGGGATGGCATTCTTGGGGTCATAGGAAGCATTCCTCCTCCTCCAAACAAGTTGAGTTGATGCCAAAGAGCTTGATTTTGGTCTCATCTGACCACAACACTTTCACCCAGTTCTCCTCTGAATCATTCAGATGTTTATTGGCAAACTTCAGACGGGCCTGTACATGTGCTTTCTTGAGCAGGGGGACCTTGCCGGCGCTGCAGGATTTCAGTCCTTCACGGCATAGTGTGTTACCAATTGTTTTCATGGTGACTATGGTCCCAGCTGCCTTGAGATCATTGAAAATGTCCTCCTGTGTAGTTCTGGGCTGATTCCTCACTGTTCTCATGATCATTGAAACTCCACAAGGTGAGATCTTGCATGGAGCTCCAGACCGAGGGAGTCTGACAGTTTGACAATTTGCGAACCGACTGTTGTCACCTTCTCACCAAGCTAATGGCGATGGTCTTGTCACCCATTCCTGTCTTGTGTAAGTTTACAGTCTTGTCCCTGACATCCTTGGACAGCTCTTTGGTCTTGGCCATGGTGGATAGTTTGGAATCCGATTGATTGCTTGCTTCTGTGGACAGGTGTCTTTTGTACAGGTACTGTAACAAACTGAGATTAGCAACATTCCCTTTAAGAGAGTGCTCATAATCTTAACTCGTGACCTGTATTAAAAGACACCTGGGAGCCAGAAATCTTGTTGACTGATAGGGGATGAAATACTTATTTCACTCATTAAAATTCAAATCAATTTATAACTTTTTCAAATGCGTTTTTCTGGATTATTTTGTTATTCTCTCACTGTTCACATAAACCTACCATTAAAATTATAGACTGACAATTGTCAGTAGGCAAACATACAAAATCAGCAGGGAATCAAATTATTTTTTTCCTCACTGTACGAAAGTCATATACACCTAGGATAGCTTAAGAATGAGTAAATCATAGGGTAATTTTAATTTTTGGGTGAACTATCCCTTTAAGTGGACAAAATAACTGGAGAAGTCTGGCTTTTGATTAAGAATTATGATGGCAATAAGTATTTAAAACAATATAAATAGTTATGAAGAATTTTCATTTAACTTCAGGAAGCAAACAACGAAGAGTTTAGCGAACTAGGCCAATAAAATCTATAATAAGCCTGATATATACAGCAGTGGCCAAAATTATTAGAACACCAGCTAAGAAATGGTTATTTCTATCTATTTCTATCTATTTCTTTAGATATTTCTATCTTTTGCTGTAGTGTGCCAATAGGAATCGTCAGTGTACATTACCAAACATTCTTTTTGCCATTAATTGTAATAATCCAGTAAGATTTTTGTTTGCACAAGCATTTTGACAACAGCCAGTGCTCCACACATAGATCTGATCTCATTATCATTCAGACTGTCTGGAATGAAATGAAGAAACAGAACAAACTGAGACAGACTAAAACAAGAACAACTGTGGCTACGTTTCCAGGATGCTTCAAGAAACCTACCCGCAAAGCTACAGTACTGTTAAAAGTTTAAGGCACTTGTATAAAATTGCTGATGAGATCAGATCTCTGTGTGGAGCACTGGCTGTTGTCAGATGCCTTGTGAAAACAAAAATCTCACTAGATTATTTCAATTAATGGCAAAATTAATGATTGGAAGTGTGAACTGATATTTCCTACTGACACACTAAAGATAAAAATGATAAAAATAACTGACTTAAAACCATTTTTGTAGCTGGTGAAAAACATTTTCTGCTAAAAAAAAAAAAAAAATCGACATTGATTTATATACGGCGCAGAACAACTTCGGTGGATTTATCGTCTGGTTCGTGAAACAGTTACAGGTTTTGTGCGAAGATACTCCGGAACCTTTTAGTGAACTCACCCCTGAGAATCACACAGGCAAGTGTTGCAATGTCACAACAGCGAGTCTCATCGACTCCAACGGAAGTTAATTAATCTCAAAGGTAAAATGAATGAAAGCCTCATTTAAAAGCATCCTCCGTCTACCTCTATTCAGCAGTGAGACGCCTGTCAAAACATCCAGTGTAATATATCTGTCTCTAATCATCATTACTATCACAACTACCTCTGGAGAAAGACAGGGAGAATAAATTGTATTCTTTATGTGGGGTTTTAATTATTTATTTGGTGTTTATCTCTTAGTTTCGCGGTTTCTTTGAATATTGATGAGTCATTATATAAGTATCATCAAGATGCACTTTGATCAAGGCATATACAATCACAATCACAGGGAAAAAAAACATATTATGTGCATTGTAGATTGAACAATAGGACTGTGTGTCACATTAAGTGTCTGGAGGAAAGGCTTTTTAGGGCTTTTTAGATCTCAGAAAGTTTCCTCTGATTGGTTCACTGTCACTGTTTTAGCGAAGAGTGCAAAAACAATGGCCAATAAATGGATGCAAGCTGTTAGGTCTGAGAATTCTGTGTTAACTGCACTACAAAGGGTTAAATTAATTTCACCCCAAGATTGCGATCAAGCAAACATGCGTTGTAGTGACAGTGGTTCCAATGCAAAAGTCAAAGCTCTTTATACACACTCTCCAAGCTTTCCAGCAGAATACATACACTCCATATAAGAAAAATATGTTTTTTCAAAAAACCAATTTGCAGTCGCTTGACTCTCGGGGTTACAATGACATGTGCACTGCGGGCATATTTGCTAGAGCGTTTCATGGATTCAATTAGTTCATCGGTGAGGCCCAAGAACCGTTTCTCTCCAGGCAACCATTTTGATTGAATATTTATAGATTTGCAATGTAATGAGATCTGTAGAATGCTGACGTACGTTTCCTCTGAATGCAACATGAAACTTAGTATGAGATACAGCCACGGTGACTGTTCAATAAAGTGAGGCTAAACCCATCTCTATTCCTGGTTTAACTCTGAGAGAGCTTGTTCTGATGGGTACAGTGCAAAGTGCTCTTTAAGGTAGCTCAAGAACTGCTTTGCATGATAATATCAAAATTAAATACAACATTTATACCCAATCTGTAGCACGTTTTACTACTGCAATCTGATGTATTTGGAAATGTTCCAGGTCCCTTCAGTTTGACCTTCATTCTGGGCCTTGTACTGTTGTTTTAACAACATACCAATTGTTCAGCTGACAAATCAAGTCTTTCAATAGTTTCAAAACTTGTGTGTTTTGAAATCTGAATGTTATATAAACTTAAAACCTTCACTTTACACTCTTAAAAATAAAGGTGCTTCACAATGCCATAGAAGAGCCTTTTTTGTCTGAATGGTTCCATAAAGACATCTGAAGAACCTTTTTGTTTCACAAACAAAGGTTAGTGGTGAAAGAAAGTTCTTCAGATTATAAAAATGCAAGAAAGAGATGGTTCTTTAAAGAACCTTTGACTTAATGGTTTATTTTGGAACTATAAATGGTTCTTCTATAGCATCGCTGTGAAGAATCTTTTAAAGCACCTTTATTTTTAAGAGTGTAGGCCAAAACGCAGAGCCTTTGCTCTCTCCAGTGAAAAACTTATACACACATACACTTTCAAGCAGTTCAAAGCGGTTCTAAACAAATATGTCAGTGGATTTTGATGTCAGAGGACAACAGGGGGTGGACGTTTTCCACTGGAGGAAGCATTATTATGAAGGTGAATATAATTTCAGCAAATTTTCATTTTTGGGTGAACTAAAATGTGATGGTCTGCTATGTCTCATGTGGGGAGAAGTACCCAGATGACCTTCTGGTGAGATTCTGGAGCATGCAGGAAACTTACTTCTAAAAGTAGTGCGTTACTTCATAAAATGTAGCTAATTCCGTTACTCAGTTACTTTCTATGGAAAGTAATGCATTGCTTTACTTTTGTGTTGCTGTTTGTCAACTGAGCTGGGTTTGTTTATTCATTTATTAATAACAAAAACTCAAAAGTTAAATTTTTTGGCAAATGTAAAGGCCCTTTTACACCAAAAGTGAAATGATTAAGCCTCAGGCTGAATGTGAGTGCCTCTGCCTCTGTACCTTACTTCCAATTTCTCTCAACACGGGGACAGAAGAGGTATCAGTGAATAAAAGGGATAACAAAGTATTTTTAACTTTTTTAAACATTATTTGTTTGAAAAATTAACTCTTGCATTACTTGTAATGTGGTATCCCCAACACTGGTAATGTCAACATGGTGGATGTACTGTAGTAGTATATAGAATGTACCTTTTTAACGGTTGTAAAGTAAGATTCAAACCAAATGCAATGCTTATAAGACAGCATTCGATTTTGGATGCAGCTTTGGTGAAGGAAGTAATGAATCTTACCAAGATTCCCTTTCTGCTCTCAACTTCTGCTCTAAATTTTGTCATCTCTTGTGTCACATTTATTTATCGTAATATAACCCCATTTTTGAGTATAAACCCATTTTGAAACACATTTAAACTACTTAAAGGAATAGTTCACCTAAAAATGAAAATTATCCAATGATTTACTCACCCTCGAGCCATCCTAGGTTTATATGATTTCGTTTTTTCAGGCGAATACAATTGGAGTTATATTAAAAAATGTCCTGGCTCTTCCAGGCTTTATAATAACAGTCAATATGTGTTGATATTCAATGGCCTAATAAAAGTCCAATGAAGTGCATCCATCCATCATAAAAAGTACTCCACATGACTCCAGGGTGTTAATAAAGGTCTTCTGATGCGAAACAATGCATTTGTGTAAGAAAAATATCTGTATCTGAAACTTTATAAACTGTAATCTCTAGCTTTTGCTAACTGTCGTATGCACATTCATGAAAGGGTGGCAATCCATTGGATGACATACATTCTTAAAAATAAAGGTGCTTCACGATGCCATAGAAGAACCTTTTTGTCTAAATGGTTCCATAAAGAACCATTAACATCTGAAGAACCTGTCTGTTTCACAAAAGGTTCTTTGTGGTTAAAAAAGGTTCTTCAGATTATAAAAAGGTAAGAAAGAGATGGCTCTTTAGAGAACCTGTGACTGAATGGTACTTTGTGAAACCAAAAATGGTTCTTCTATGGCATCACTGTGAAGAACCTTTTAAAGCACCTTTATTTTTAAGAGTATAGAATGAATGGGTAGGGCAAGCTCCGGTGAGAATATGCTAGTCTCGTGAAAACCAAGTTACAGGAGCAAAAGAAAGTAAAGTTTTCTTTGTTTAGCAAGTCTCTTCTTTGCTTACATCAAAATCTTCTAAGATTTTTCTTTACATCCTCGTTTTGTACTTCTAATTTGTGACCATTGTCTCTCCTCATTCCACATTCGTCACTTCTGCAGACATCACTACATCTGCGTACGTTCTTTCACTTTCTCATGAACGTGCATACGACAGTTAGCTGAAGCTACACTGTAAACAAAATCTGTAGAAATTACAGTATTACTGGCAGCTGGTTGCCAGTAACTTACTGTAGATTTAAATTTATGCTATTTACTGGCAACAGTTTGTTCAAAGTTAATTGAACATTAAACATTAACAAGTATTTATCTTTACAGAATAAAACTAAAATAACAGCCTCATGCAAAGCATTCTGGGAACCAAAATCTGAAGGAAAAAAACAGAAAAAGGTTGATGAAGGTTTCTGGTTCCCAGAATGCTTTGCAGTAGGTTGTTATTTTATAGTTTTATTCTGTAAAGACAAAGACTTGTTAAATGTTTAATGTTCATTTAACTTTGAACAAACTGTTGCCAGTAAATAACATAAATTAAAAATCTACAGTAAGTTACTGGCAACCAGCTGCAGAACTACAGCAAATTTTTTACACTGTACAGTTTACGGTTTATAAAGTTTCAAATATGGATATTTTTCTTACACAAATGCTGGATGGATGCACTTTATTGGACTTCTATTGGACTATTGAATATCAACACCCAATCACTGCTATAAAGCTTTGAAGAACCAGGGCATTTAATATAACTCCAATTGTATTTATCTGAAAGAAGAAAGTCATATACACCAAGGATGCCTTGAGGGTGAGTAACTTATGGGGTAATTTTCATTTTTGGGTGAACTGTCCATTTAAGAAAATATATTACATATACAGGTCAATAAATTAGAATCTCATGGAAAGGGTTCATTATTTCAGTAATTCAACTCAAATTGTGAAACTTGTGTATTAAATTCAATGCACACAGACTGAAGTAGTTTAAGTCTTTGGTTCTTTTAATTGTGATGATTTGGCTCACATTTAACAAATCTCAACAAATTAGAATATGGTGAGAATCAGCTAATCTGTTGCAACACGGTCTCACCCCAAGTCGTCACATATTGACGTTTGGTCAGGACCCCTTGGCGTCGCATTTTGACGCACAGGGTACCCCTTCAGCGTCATTTTTGGACGTGAAGGGTCCTCCACTGCTTTAAATAAAAAACCCTTGGCGTCAATAAGCTGACGGGAAAGGCACTGTGAATTTTATTGTTTAGATTAATAGATATATTGGGTAATAATATTGCCATTATTGCATATGTATTGGGGTGTTATTTTTCAATGCAAACAGTCACAAGTTTTATTTATATTACACTATATTTACACATTTACGAGCACGTAACCCAACCCCTGCCCCTAAACCTAACCATTTGTCAATAAAACACAGATATAACAGGCAGATACAACTACAGTCACAATTTATTGAAAAAATATGAATATTCCAAGTCTTCCGAGGCAAAAACGATTGATTTGTGAGAGGAACAGACGCGATCGCCGTCTCTGTCCGCTGTAAAGAATTCAAAAAATGCCGCCAGACAGCAGAAGCATTACGTCAGCCTTGGTTGTGAAATTCTATTGGCTCTTGTGTGTCTCGTGACCGATTACGTCATGCTAATGCTCGGGCGTATCTTTTTGAATAAGAATGTGAGCACGTTAACGAAGTGGGATAATTTTTAGCGATTAAAACCTTATGTTTTACTTTCTTCTTCGCATAAAGATATCGTACGGCTTCAGAAGACTTGGAATGCAACACAACTTGTTTGTAATGCTTTTTTACTGCTTGTTTATGGTCAGTTTTTGCAATAAATACATGTGACTGTACTTATATTTGCCTGTGCTTTGTATTGTTCAGAAGTGGGTAGGTTTAGGGTAGGGGTGGGTTTAGGTGCTCCAGTCAAAGTATAAATTTATATAAAATTGTTTACATTTTTACAAATGCATGCAAACCAGTAAGACAAACAAGTGAAAACAGTGGAGGACCCTTCACGTCAAAATACTACGCTAAAGGGGTACCTTAAGCGTCAAAATGCGACGCCAAGGGGTCCTGACCAAACGTCAATATGTGACGACTTGGGGTGAGACCGTGTTGCTTTCGTCCTGTCTGTCTGCTGTGTTCCTGATTCCTGACCTTGACCGTGTTCCCTGTTTTGTTCTTTTGAGTTTATGTTGGATTTTGCCGTGTTGGCTTTTGGTTTATGTTTAATTGTGTTTTGTTTGGTTATTTACATTAAAGATCCTTTTTTCCTGCATTTGGACCCATCCCTCCCTTACTCAACCGTGACAGAATGCAGCCATCATCAGTGGGTCCAGCAGGGAGGATTTCTTTTTTGCCCTTCAGGGAGAAGGTGACGTTGTCCGAAGAGACGGCGGCCATTTGCGCTCGTTGGGCGGCGGAGGCGGTCGTTGAGGCGGCTGTGCCCGAGTGGATGGCGGCCATCTACACTCGTTGGGCAGTGGAGGACGCTCGTCTGGCGGCGATTCCCGGGACGGAGATGACCGCTCTCTCTGTTCCTGACGCGGCTGTGACCGCTCTCGCTGTTCCGGACGCGGCAGTGACCGCTCTCTCTGTTCCTGACGCGGCTGTGATCGCTCTCGCTGTTCCTGACGCGGCGGTGACCGCTCTCGCTGTTCCTGACGCGGCTGTGGCCGCTCTCGCTGTTCCGGACGCGGCGGTGACCGCTCTCGCTGTTCCTGACGCGGCTGTGGCCGCTCTCGCTGTTCCTGACGCGGCTGTGGCCGCTCTCGCTGTTCCTGACGCGGCTGTGGCCGCTCTCGCTGTTCCTGACGCGGCTGTGGCCGCTCTCGCTGTTCCTGACGCGGCGGTGACCGCTCTCGCTGTTCCTGACGCGGCTGTGGCCGCTCTCGCTGTTCCTGACGCGGCGGTGACCGCTCTCGCTGTTCCTGACGCGGCTGTGGCCGCTCTCGCTGTTCCTGACGCGGCGGTGACCGCTCTCGCTGTTCCTGACGCGGCTGTGGCTGCTCTCGCTGTTCCGGACGCGGCGGTGACCGCTCTCGCTGTTCCTGACGCAGCTGTGGCCGCTCTCGCTGTTCCTGACGCGGCGGTGACCGCTCTCGCTGTTCCTGACGCGGCTGTGGCCGCTCTCGCTGTTCCTGACGCGGCTGTGGCCGCTCTCGCTGTTCCTGACGCGGCGGTGACCGCTCTCGCTGTTCCTGACGCGGCTGTGGCCGCTCTCGCTGTTCCTGACGCGGCGGTGACTGCTCTCGCTGTTCCTGACGCGGCTGTGGCCGCTCTCGCTGTTCCTGACGCGGCGGTGACCGCTCTCGCTGTTCCTGACGCGGCTGTGGCCGCTCTCGCTGTTCCGGACGCGGCGGTGACCGCTCTCGCTGTTCCTGACGCGGCTGTGGCCGCTCTCGCTGTTCCGGGCCCGTCGGTGACCGCTCTCTCTGTTCCGGACGCGGCTGTGACCGCTCTCTCTGTTCCTGAAGCGGCGGTGACCGCTCTCTCTGTTCCTGAAGCGGCGGTGACCGCTCTCTCTGTTTCAGAAGCGGCGGTGACCGCTCTCTCTGTTCCGGACGCGGTGGTGACCGCTGACGTTCCTCTGGCGGCGAGGCCAGCTCACGTTCCTCTGGCGGCGAGGCCAGCTCACGTTCCTCTGTCGGCGAGGCCAGCTCGCGTTCCTCTGGTGGCGGTGTCCGCTGATGTTCCTCTGTCGGCGAGGCCAGCTCACGTTCCTCTGGCGGCTGCGTCCGCTGACGGTCCTCTGGCGGCGAGGCCAGCTCGCGTTCCTCTGGCAGTGAGGTCCGCTCATGTGACTCCGCTGCACGGGCCTGGCCCGCCATCCCTCCCCCTGATTCGCCTTCCCCCGTTCCTCCTCCCTCCAGACTTATGGAACGTCTGGGAGCCGTTCCGTAGGGAGGGGGTACTGTCATGATCTGGGCTGTGGGGTTTCCCTCAGCCACCTGAGGTCGCTGTTTTCCCTTCCCTACACTGCACTTCCTGATTGCATTCACCTGTCTTTGTCATTAGCACTGATTCACTCACATCTGTTCACTATTATCTGGTCTTTAAAAACTCTCACCTTTCACTCCTGCTTCATGGCTGCATTGTCTTTCGTCCTGTCTGTCTGCTGTGTTCCTGATTCCTGACCTTGACCGTGTTCCCTGTTTTGTTCTTTTGAGTTTATGTTGGATTTTGCCGTGTTGGCTTTTGGTTTATGTTTAATTGTGTTTTGTTTGGTTATTTACATTAAAGATCCTTTTTTCCTGCATTTGGACCCATCCCTCCCTTACTCAACCGTGACAGGCCTTCGTTTATCTTCAAGACACAAATTAAGATATTTTTTGATAAAATCCCAGAGATTTCTGACTGGTTATGTTCGTCTTCTTTGCACACAAAAAGCATTCTCATAGCTTCATAAAATTAAGGTTGAACTGATGTCACATGGACTATTTTAACAATGCCCTTACTATACTTCTGGGTCTTGAATGTGTCAGTTGTGTTGCTGTCTATGCAGGGTCAGAAAGCTATTTTCATCAAAAATATCTTATTTTTGTCTTAAAGATGGGTTTAGAATGACACGAGGGTAAATATTTAGTGACTGAATTTTCATTTTTGTGTGAACTATGCCTTTAAGTCCCCCCCTTTTAAAGTACATGACTAATTTCCATTGCTTAAACCTTTTACTGAATAAGTCAGTGTTTTAAATATAAAAGTGCCTCAAGCATTCAAGGTTAAGAAACTAAGCAAACAAAACATTCTTTGTGAATGATTTTTTACTGGTTATGTCACTCATATTCAGTATGAAGTGCAATAAATTGTGAGTGACTCGGTTACTGAATCGGATGAATGGATTATTCAATGACAGTCACTTTTCGCAATCTACCAGCTCAACAATTTAACCTGCAGAAATATATACTGATTGAATCACTGATGCAATCTGAACAGATCTTTTTATATATTTTTTTTCCAGTGTATCTGTGGTGAAAATTTATTTCAAAGCTATATTGACAGTCTGCCTTGTGCTTCTGCATTCAGAAATTGAATGTAAATCTTACAAGCAGTTAATCATAATTATATATTAATTATATTACTTAGCTTAAAGTAGTGCTATGACCCAGAATCTGCCCCATCTAAATTTATGGTCAGGAGCCGCTACTGCTTTGGTGAACCAGTTCAGTAGAATTCAAGTCACTGACATGAACCACATTTACATTTACACTTACATTTAGCAGACACTTTTATCCAAAGCGACTTACAAAAGAGGACAATGGAAGCAATCCAAATCAACGAAAGAGCAATAACATGCAAGTGTTATGACAAGTCTCATTTAGCCTAACGCAGTACACATATCAAGGGTCAAATAAAGATGGAAGAGATGTGTTTTTAGCCGATTCTTGAAGATGGCTAAGGACTCAGCTGTTCGGATTGAGTTGGGCAGGTCATTCCACCAGAAGGGTACATTTAATGTGAAATTCCTTGAAAGTGATTTTGTGCCTCTTTGGGATGGCCCAATAATGCATCATTCACTTGCAGAACACAAGCTTTTAGAGGGCACATAAGTCTGAAGTAATGCATTTAGGTAAAGGGGTGCAGAGCCAGTGGTGGTTTTGTAGGCAAACATTAATGCCTTGAGTTTTATGCGAGCAGCTATTGGTAGCCAGTGCAAATTGATGAAGAGAGGTGATTTTGCAGGCGCATTCTGGATTAATTGTAAAGGTTTGATAGAACTGGCTGGAAGACCTGCCAAAAGAGCACCGCAATTGTCCAGCCTGGACAGAACAAGAGCTTGAACAATGAGTTGTGAAGCATATTCCGAAAGAAAGGGCCTGATCTTCTTGATATTCGATAAAGCAAATCTGCAGGACCAGGCTTAAAACAGTATATTCACAGCAAGACTAGGTCTAAATAATGGCTAAATGTGATTATTAGTAACCTAATAAACCACATGTGACATCACTGAAAAAGTCATTTTGGAGAAGTTAATACATTTTTGTATGAAAGATTGCAAAGTCAAAAAAGCTGTAAATGCTTCCTTTTTGTGAATGTCAATGTCAAAAGGTTTGAAAGTAAAGAGCAAAATGAGAGTCTGAGGACTCATCCACTCTATTTTTCCATGTAGATGGATTTGGAATACACATTTTTCACAAACACAAAAGACCTTGCTGGCCTGAGCATATTTTACAATAAAAGCAGTGTTGAATTTAGACTGGTTTTCAAAGTGTGGTTCAGTAACAGACAGACTGTATAACTTCTTTTTATGTGTGTACGTCTCATAGAAATGAGAGCCTTTACCTGCTTTTGTCTTAAAATGCCCATCCGCTATCCAGAGGTTATGCTCTATTAACTATAATACTTTGCAAAGCCCTTGAGAGAAATTCCTTTTCTATGGCTCAATGAAATGATGAAGGATATAACCATTTGCCATCAACCCTAAATCTTTCTCGCGCTATATATCCTGTGTCCTAATTCTCCTATTGCTTGAGTTTAAGTTGCTCAGAACTTTAGCCAATTGGCCTCAGCGATGCTCTTTGTAAAACTGGCTTTACTGGCCTACGAATGAGCAGAGCCAAAATTTTAACCATGGCCAGACACCGGACAGGCAAGTCAGGTCTGTGTGTTAAATTGGAAGAAATATGGTGAGCGGCATGTGAAATCAGGTGTAAAATCCTTTTGATGGGTTTGGAGAGAGAGCCCGG
>NC_133374.1:31142731-31165945 GCF_049309525.1 Garra rufa
GTCTTGCAACTGTACATTGGGTGCCACATCTTGCTTTTTAAAATTTTCCCGAAATAAAATAAAATAAAATAAAATAAAATAAAATATTTATTTATTTTTTGTCATTTGATCAAAAAAAGTCATGCAATCCTTCTAATTATTATTATCATTACTATTATTATTATTATTATTATTATTATTATTATTATTATTATTATTATTATTATTATTATTATTACTACTATTATCAAATACATGCAGCCTTGCAACTCTTTACACTGGGTGCCACCTCTTGCTTCTTTAATTTTCCCACAATAAAAAAAGAAATATTTCAAAATGCATCTTATTATTATTATTATTATTATTATTATTATTATTATTATTATTATTATTATTATTATTGATCAAATAAATGCAGTCCTGCAACCCTTTATATTGGGTCCTAAAATAAAATAAAATTGTGTGATGGAAGAGATATAGTACGGTTCTAAAAAGAAAAGAAGGAAAACATGAAGAAGACAGTAAACTTTCCAGTAAATTTTACATGGAAAATGATAATAAACATAAATAAACAAATAATAATAATAATATAAACATCAAGACTTTTCTACTATTATTGTCATATCTGTGGCTTAATGCAAGAAATATATTTAATTTTTGTGTCACTAATTGAGGTTTAATGAAACTTCTGATGATATTTAGTTTTTTTATCCAGTATTATTTGTATTTTATTTTGTTTAGTGGAGAGTTTGCATTTCTTGATTTCTAGAACATCTCTTACAAATATTTTCATTCTTATAATTTAACATAATTTGTGTATTATGTTGCATTTCCTACCAGATACCAGCTGCAAAAGTTTTATTTTATTTTATTTTGTTTATTTTATTTTATATTCCCACATTTAGACTGGCTAATCTTACTTAAATGTCTTGAATTTAGTCAGCAGGCACATAAAACACCCTTTGTAACAACACAAGGTCTCTTCATCATGACACGAGCCTGTGGCATAAAACAGAAAGAATAGGACCGTCCACTTCCTGCATAATTAAAGTCTGGCCGGACCACTTTTCAGCGGGAACATAATCCAGTTGACACTCAACTCATCCGAGTCCAGTCTGAGGGCCTGAACTGGGACAGGGCCAGGGTCTGCATCTGGTTCTTATCGTCCAGAGCCTGACCCAAGAAGACGACAGGAACAAAGCAACCAGAAAAGCAGCCTGTGCCCAGTGAGTGGCACCTACCTGCCATCAATCAAGTCTCTGCCAGCATGTCACACAATATAATAGACAGCATGAGCAGAAGAGGCTGGACTAAACAGACTAAACTAGAGATACAGTACTGGCTTTGTAAGCAGATAGATTAGAAATGAATCTCAGCTTCACGGCCAGCAACTGTGTCAATGACATGATGCTATTTTTTGGGAAATTCATTCATTCAAAAACATGTTTAAAAAAAAAAATAATACAATGGTAGTATATATTTTTTTTATCTCTTTAAGGTTAAGGATCTTAAGGTTCTAAATGGCTGCAATGATTCCGCAATTCTATTTGAGCATTTGATTTTTTTTTTTTTTAATCCTCAATGGACCCTTTTTACAAAATCAGGTTAAATGTCCTGTCTTTTTGGATCCATAGCAAGCATTTTGAAAGGTGTTTTGCCAATTATGAGCCACTGTGACATTCTATGCAAGACAAATTTTGACAAATACGAAAATGTTGGACTCGATGGATGAACTTTCCCTTTAACATGAACTAACAATGAAAAATAAATCTTAAGTATTTATTAATTGTAATATTTTGGTCATTTTAAACATTTACTAATATATTACTACAATCAAAAGTTGTATTTGTTTTTTTTGTTTTGTTTTTTTTTGACAGTCTTATACAGTGCCCACCACAAATATTGGCACCCTTGGTAAATATATATGAGCAAAGGCAGCTGTGGAAATAAATCTGCATCGTTTATCCTTTTAATCTTTCATTCCAAAAATTCACAAAATTCTAACCTTTCATTGAATAGAACAATGGAAATTGGGGGGGGGGGGGGGGTCTCATTATGAAATAAATGTTTTTCTCTAGTTCACGTTGGCCACAATTATTGGCACCCCTAGAAATTCTTACGAGTAAAATATCTCTGAAGTATATTCCCATTCATATTTATATTTTTTTAGCACACCAGGGTGACTAGGAGCATGAAACTGTCCAGCCATGACTTCCTGTAGCACAGAAGTATAAATACAAGGAACACAAAGGCCAAACTCCCTTAATCGTTCCATCGCAAGGAGTAAAACCAAAGAATATAGTTCTGATCTGCAGAACAAGATTGCAGAGCTTCACAAACTAGAAATTGCCTGTAAGAAAAAAGCTAAAGCATTGAAAAACATCATTTCCACCATCAGGGCAATAATTAACAAGTTTCAATCAAAAGAAAAGGTTACAAATCTGCCTGGAAGAGGACGTGTGTCTCGTCCTAATGGACAGTGAGGAGGGGAGTTTGAGTGGCCAAAGACTCTTCAAGGATCACAGCTGGATAACTGCAGAGATTAGTTAAGTCTTGAGGCCAGAAAGCCTAAAAAAAGTGTCAAATTGACCCTATATCACCATATAATGTTAAGGAGGGTTTCAAGTAAAATCCTGCTCGCTCATCCCAAAACAAACTCCAGCATATTCAGTTGTCAGATACGACTGGAACTTCAAATGGGACTGGCTTCTATGGTCAGATGAAATAAAATAAAAAAGAGCTTTTGGCAGAAAACACTCAAGATGGGTTTGGTGCAAACAGGGATAAAAAGTACCCCATGCCTACAGTTAAATATACTGCTGGATCTTTGATGTTGTGGGCCTATTGTTCTGCCAGAGATCCTGGACATCTTGTTTAGATACATGTCATCATGGTTCCCTTTAGAGGGAACTCTCACTGCGTCCTCTAGGGGGCGCTAGGGGAACGCCACAGTGTGACTCGTGTCTGAAGAATACATAGACATCTACAATGAAATGGCCGGCTACAGCTATGATGTCACCACGGTGCGACCGTCGCTGCCGGTGCGTCACTACCGGGCGACCACAGTATAAAGAGGCGCCAGTGTAACACAACATGCTCTTCGTCATCTTCAGCTTCTCTTTGTCTAAGCGTGCATATTACGTGTTTCACCTCGTTCCCATTTTTTGAGTTGGCCTTAAAACCCCGGCCCCCCTGAGTTCAACTCTCCTTAGATATCACCTCTGATATCTCCCAACCATCCGCTATTCAGGGCGTGTCACCTCTGGTGACCCCTTTTCTAGAACGGTCCCAGGATAGGTCGCTACCCTCATCTGAGAGTCAGTTCCTGAGAGAACAAGACCCTATGTTTGTGGTAGCTCTTGTTCTAACAAGTCTAAGTCTACCGTTTCCCCCAAAGGAATCTTTTGATTCCAAGCCTTGAGCTGTGCCCTGGGTTGGGCTTCTACCCATCCAGGTAAGTGGGTAACAGTTCAGGCCTTTGGCCATGGGGGATAACGTTTTCTGACAGCCGTCACCACGTTCTAACAGGGTTAATTCTTCTTAGAATTAGTGCTTAGTGCTCGCGTTTATGACATGCACTACTCTCAGCATGGCAGCGTGGGTATAACCGTTCCCCTAGCGCCCCCTAGAGGACGCAGTGAGGGTTCTCTCAAAAGGGAACGTCTCAGGTTACGTATGTAATCATGGTTCCCTGAAAAAGGGAACGAGACACTGCGTCCTCTAGTCTCTTCGCCATGCTTCGGACGATAAGCTTCAGACGAAGAAGCAAATGTTGTGTTTCACCGGTGCCTCTTTATAGTGTGGTCGCCCAGTAGTGATGCACCGGCAACAGCGGTCGCACCGCGGTGACGTCATAAGCTGTCGCTGGCCATTTCATTGTAGTTTTTCTGTGTATTCTTCAGACACGAGTCACGCTGCGGCGTTCCCCTAGCGGCCCCTAGAGGATGCAGTGTCTTGTTCTCTTTCTCAGGGAACCATGGTTACATACGTAACCTGAGAAGTTTCTATCAAATACCAACAGAAAAAAAAATCTAAACCTGACTGCCTCTGTTAGAAATCTTATAATGGCTCGTGGAAATGATCCAAAACAACAATCAAAACACACAAAAATGTGTCACCGAGGACAAAATGAAGCTTATGCCATGTTCGTCCCAGTTCCCTGATCTGAACCCTATAGAAAATGAGTGGGGCAAACTAACGAGCTGGGAATCTGAAGAATCTGGAGTTTTTCTGTATAAAATAATGATCTCTGATCTCTTGGTGTTTTCCAAACTCATCAGGCATTATAGGAGAGACTCAAAGCTGTTATCTTGGGAAAAGGACTTTGCAATAATTGTGGCCAATTTGAACTAGAGAAAAACATTAATTTCATAATGAGATTTTCCCCCCAACTTTCCATTGTTTTACTTCAATGAAAGGTTAGGATTTTGTACATTTTTTTGAATGAAAGATCAAAATTATAAACGATGCAGATTTATTTCCACATCTTCCTTTGCCCATATTTACCAAGGGTGCCAATATTTGTGGAGGGCACTGAATGTAATTGACCCTATTAAGGTGCCAGTGTGGCTCACAGGTAAAAATTACATTTTGATGCAAGATGACATTTGTCTTTAAATAGCATGTACGGATGATTCACAGTAATATCAAGAATGTGTGTTAAAGTAAATAAAGTCCATTCAGCTTGTTGACTTTAATTGAATGTACAATCTCGAACTGAGTGAAGTCCAACTGATCCCGCAGGACCGCGCTTCAATTTGTTTGAAATTAAAGCTCTGTGTTTTAAACCTCATGGGTGTGAAACTCTAAATTGGAACGGCGTTATTAAAAACATATGCTGTTGAAGAGCATCAAATGGCTTGAAAGTCACAGCTGTTGCTGTATCTTTAACATTGACACGCCATCCATAAAACGGCTGAATATTAAAGCCATCTTGACAGCACATAAAGGCTTCATGATACCTCAGCGCCTCATTCAGGCTAATGAAGTAAACAAACCAGCTAATGTGTCTGCTCACCTTCAGCTTGGAGTTATGAGTGACAGCAGGTGTCTTGTCCTCTTTTGGGGGTATGTGCAGCTCCCATTTCCCAAAGTCCTTTTTAGTGTAGGGATGTGAAAAATTATTCCAGTCATCTATTAAAAGAAAGAAATTGCAGTTAAAAACGTGCCCTGTTCGATACATAACATTACAGTAGATTTTTACATTTTCTGAAGAGTTGTACTTGTCTGTGTAAAACTTTGTTAAGATGCTACGAGTGTTTTATAGTGTTGTTGTTGTTGTTGTAACATTGCTAGGGTGTTTCTGAGTGGTTGCTAAGAAAGGAAAATAGGGATGAGCAAAACTGCATTAGTCGTTCATAACCATAAAACTGAATTCTAGCACCTCTAACTTGAAATAGCCACAGAAATGTTAAACAAAATCAGACATCAGACTTGTAAAGTTGGGGCAGACTGATTCCAATTCATGGCAACTTCAGTGAATAGCATCATTTGACTACGTTTTCCAAAATGGAGGTGCCTAAAAACTAAAAGAGTTGAGAGGGTTTTTATGGTGCAAACATTCGAATAGCCTAAACTCAAAAAATTAAATAAGCAGTATTAATGGTGCTTGTCTTTTTGACCAAAAATAAAACATAAATAAATAAATAATAATAATAATAATAATAATAATAATAATAATAACAATAATAATACCATTTATTTATATATTTATTTACTCACTTACTTATAAATAGTGAACTGAACTGCCTTGTAAAAAAAATAATAATAATAAATTAAATTAAATTAAATTAAATTAAATTAAATTAAATTAAATTAAATTAAATTAAATTAAATTAAATTAAATTAAATTAAATTAAACTAAATTAAATTAAACATGATTCGAAAAGGTCCCCAAACAAAATTGTTCAGATATCAACCTTAAATTTGGAACACAGCTTGTTTAGATTTCTTGTGAATGAATGAATGAATGAATGAAATTTATTTGAAATTGATTACAAATAAAATAATCAAATAAAACAATTCATGGACATGAATCAAAAAGGCTTTTTTTTAATATCAACCTCAAATTTGGAACATAACTGGTTTAGATTTATAGCTTTGATTTATTTAGATTTATTTTCTAACAGTATTTGTGCAAAACATGTTTTGAGAAATACATTTTTCATATACAATTTAAAAATAGTACTTTTGCACATTTGTCATAACAATAAACACAGTTGTTCGGTCTTTTTTTAAAGACAGATTATTGCTGGGGTAAATTATAGTTTTAAAGTTTGAAGTTTAATTTTCAGGTGTATATACTCAAAAAGTGGTTAACAGGTAATAAATGGATAACTACTGCACAAATATAATTTAGTATATCAAAAATGTTATCGCATTAAAATATAGCACATTCATTTCATAGAAAAATAAAAAAATAAATAAAAAAAAACAGGAAGACCATTATTTTTTAACATATTTCTGAAAGAAAAAGTAAAAGTATAAGATGACTTTAAGTTACTTAGGCATAAAAGTGGAAATGGCATAAGTAATGGTAGAATTAACTTTATAGTAAAACACTGTTAAATGTATGATTTCTGCAAATATGAACTATAAATTGCCAAATAATTTACAATGAAAAACAGCAAAATGACAGATCACTATATTTATTTATTTATTTTTGTTTCATTATATTTCATATTTTCTTCATTTATAATGTATATTGGGTGCATTGTGTTATTTTTTTATTTTTTTGTGCATTGTTGTAGTGTCTTATGTCTTACCATGATTGTGTTTTGTCTTTTTATTTCTATTTTACAACTTGTATTAATACTGGTTATCGCAATGTATTCTAATTTGGTAGTTGAAGTTTGGTATATTAACACAACAAAAAAACCTAACAGTATTTCACAAAAGTGAGTACGCCCCTCACATTTCAGCAACAATTTATACTATATCTTCTTAAGGGATAATACTACAGAAAGGAAACTTACATATATTTTAGAGTAGTCAATGTGCAGCTTGTAAAGCAGTCCAGATTTACTGTCCTCTGAAAATAACTCAGCATACAGCCATTATTGTCAAAATAGCTGGCAACAAAAGTGAGTACACCCTTAGTCCGGGGTCGTCAACTGGCGGACCCCGGTCCGAATCCGGACCGCGAGATGCGTTCATGTGGACCGTGAGGGCTTTTAACATAATGAAAAAAATAAATAAAATACCAAACGCTGATTTCTAATGAAAAAATTTATATCAAGCACATCAGGGTCCATCAGGGTGCAATCTTCCGTGCAGTGATGAGAGCAGAGATTGGCGCATTGCGTACAAACAGATGTAGCTTTCAGTAAGTGAAAAACGTTTAATATTGGGGTTACATCGTATATGTTGTAAATACATGTTTTTTTCTATATACTGTATTCTTATAAATATTTATGTTTTAAACAATGAAGGTGAGCCAATGGATATCACACAGGCAATGTGAAAACTGCGCAATACGGTAAAGTGAAAGTAAAAACAGAGCTTTCAGCATCTGACGTGCACATTCTCTTAGAGACAATGAGAGACGAATATACTTCACATGCTGATATTAATTTACTTCTCTAATATTTCTCTTGTGCGCCGAACATAGTGGGGAAAAAATGAAAAGAAACGTATTTTGTGTAAGGGTTGTTTTTGAAAGTCGGTGCTTGAAAAAAGCTCTTAATTTTCATTGATGACTGCAGTGTTATTAGGGGTTAAGAAAGTCTTAATTATGATTTCAGGCTGTCTTAAATGTGGGGACTGAAAGACAAGAATAGCGATGAAACTTTAAAAGGCAAATCAGCTGCGGCGCTGCTTTGTGTACTACCATTCTGAAAGCGCCTCCTGCTGGAAGAGAATGATCTGTCATTTTTAATCAGCTCGTACAACTTCTGTTGTCAAAAAAGACCAATGTGAAAATCAACCCATGGTTTTAAGCAGCAAACACGTAAATGTGTGAGTTGTAAATGTGAAATGATGGATGGACAAGATAATGTGTTATACAAATTTAAACAATTAAGGCAGTAAAATATGTGTATATGTTATTTAATTAATATAATACTTGATTGATAATAATTGTTTAAATTAATATAAGAATTGATACTTTTGACTCTTGAAGGCTGAAATGTGAAGTTTATAATTTAAGAAATCGTTTTGGTTTTGTGAAACCTGCATCTGAATTGTAACTCATGCTTTTTACAGTCATTTTAATTATTTATTTCTTCATTTATTTTTTGTTCGGGTCTTAAAAAAAGGGTTTTAAACGTCAAGAATTTAAGCTTAAATATGTTGCAGATACCCTGTTCTCGCAAAAACCATATATATTTTTTTATATATATAATTGTCCGGACCTCGTCTGGTGAGGAGGGTTCATTACTGGACCTTGAGCCGTTTTAGTTGAAGACCCGTGCCCTAATGGTGCGTTCACACCGGACGCGAATGAAGCGGCAAGCGCGAGTGATTTACATGTTAAGTCAATGCAAAGACGCGAATAGCCATCCTGCGAATGAGGCGGCGCAAAACGCGCGAATAGCGCGAATGAAGTGGCGCGCATTGAGCGTTTCAAGCGATTGCCGCGCCATTCGCGCGAAACGCGCGAGTTCAAAAATCTGAACTTTGGCGAAAACCCGTGCCGTGTTAACCAATCAGGAGCTTGCTCTAGTAGTGACGGAGGCAGAAATCCGAAACAACAATGGCGGACAAAATCACCGTTGCTGTCTGTGGTTCCTCGGAGCTGTACGATACATCTTTGGACTTTTGTAGAAACAGGAATAAAAAGGATCTTGCTAGGAAGAAAGTGAGTGAAGAGGTCGGACAATCTGGTTAGTTTTAAAAAACGTTCTTTACTCAATTTGACCTACATATACATACATATTGAGACTACAAGCAAGGTAAAGCTGGCAAATTGAGCTCATTCACCTATTTTACAACTACTTTCCCGCTGACGAGTGCCAGAAGCCCCTCCCATGACGCGAATTCGCGTCTGTTGTGAAGAAAATGTCACGCGCGAATGACGCGAATTTTACCGCGAGAATGGCGCGAGTAAACTCAAATGTTCAAGTGTTCAACTACGCGCGAATAGTGCGTTTTTTCCGCGCAAGTCGCGTCCGGTGTGAACGCACCATAAGTGAAAACAGCAGAATGTTGTTTAACCATGCAAAGCCACATGTCCTATTCATCATGTCTATGTTTGCGTCTGCTTTACAGGACCATACAAAGTTGTGCATCTTGTATTAGAGCAGTTAAAATTAGGTGCTTTAAGTACAATTCTCTCATACTGACCACTGGATGTTCAACATGGCATCTCATGGCAAAGAACTCTCTGAGGATTTGAGAATTAGAAATGGTGCTTTCCACAAAGATGGCCAAGGCTATTAAAGGTTCAGTAACGCCCTGAAACCGAGTTACACTACAGTGGTGAGGGTCATACAGAGGTTTTCCAAGATGGGTTCCATTCGGAACAGGCCTTGCAAGGGTCGATCGACGAAGTTGAGCACTCGTTCTGTGCGTCAGGTGGAGAACCTGGCTTCAAAAAACAGATGCATGAGTGCTGCCAGCATTGCTTTAAAGGTTGCAGAAGTAGATGGTCAGCTTGTCAGCGCTCAGACCATACGCCACACACTGCAACAAGTCGGTTTGCATGGGCATCGTCACTAAAGGAAGCCTCATCTGAAGCTGGCTCACAAGGGAGCCCGCAAACAGTTTGCTGAAGACAACCAGTCCAAGACCGTGAATTACTGGAACCATGTCCTGTGGTCTGATGAGACTATAAGATAAACTTGTTTGGCTCAGATGGTGTCCAGCATGTGTGGCGATGCACCTGTGGGTCATCTTTAAGATTAAGGTGGAGAAGCACCATGTATATAACATCCAGTGGTCAGTATGAGAGAATTGTACTTAAAGCATCTAATTTTAACTGCTCTAATACAAGATACACAACTTGTATGGGCCTGTCAAGCAGACAAAAGCATAAACATGATAAATAGGACATGTGGCTTTGCATGGTTAAACAACATACTGCTGTTATCACTTAGGGTGTACTCACTTTGGTTGCCAGATATTTTGACAATAATGGCTGTATCTTGAGTTATTTTCAGAGGACAGTAAATCTACACTTGACTACTCTAAAATATATGTAAGTTTCATTTCTATAGTGTATAAGTTCCCTTGAGAAGATATACTAAAATGGTTGCTGAAATGTGAGGGGTGTACTCACTTTTGTCACATACTGTATATGTCACATAATGTGTCTCTTTTTTTGTTTTTGTTGTTTTGTTTTGTTTTCCCACAGCTGTCAGGGTTTTTTATTGCAAATTCATTAGGATTTATAGTCTTTAACAATATGCATGATTTGAGTTATAATTTATGTCTTTTGCACATTGCATGCCAAGTTTGAATAATTAGTGTTAGAGGTTTGTTCAAATCTTGAGGAACAGTAATAGTGATGCTTATCTGTTCCCTAATCTGTATTCTCTCCGATAAAATTACTAACAACCGTTTGTTTATTCAAAAGCAATGTACGTTCTGCCATGCGATCAAAGACTACAGAATTTGGCCTGCAGTCTGTAAAGTCTGGCTCATTACTTCTTTAAGAAAAAGCTTGCACTTCCTAATGACTAGAAAAGACAAGCAAATGCCTTCAAATCCTGCATTCATGCACTTTCTTGGTGAGAAACCATTATGCCAGACTTTTGACAAACAAAAGATTTCAAAAGAAAGGCCCTTAGTGACTGACTGACTGACTGACTTGACTGCATTCAGTCTTGTAGGCAATTCAGATAACCTTGAAGGCATTCGTCTTTTTGTCTTAAACCAGATGAAAGAACATTGTGTTCAGGTTAAGATGGGGGAAAAAAGATCTGTCATAGAGAACAAACAGTCAACTACAAATTGACATAGGATACAGATGAATAGGCAGACTAACTCGTGTATGATTTATGAATTCTGCAAAGGAACAAAATATCAGAACAATAACAAAACTTTCTGAATTATGAATTGTGACAAAGCTGAAAAGTTTCTGACAGAGCTTTTTATAAAACACTCCAAATTGCAAAATAAATCAGATATGTTACCTTTTTATTAAAATAAAACTGTGCTGCATTTTAAACATAGTACAGCATAGATTAATATTTTACAGCATTAAATTAATCATTATTGATGCACAGTGTCTTATACATTTTAAGTGTACTGAATATGCAACAAATATTTAAAAATAAGTCAAATATTTTACCTTATTATTTACATAAAACTGTTGCATGAAGTGTAGTGCAATATTTTAATATATTAAAATAATCAATATTAATATACAGCATCCTGAGATAACATTTTAATGTTACAAAATATACAAAATTTATATTTTTTTTATTTTATTTTGCTTTATTATTTACATAAACGGTTGCATTAAGTACAGCTTAATATTAAAGCCATCAAAAATAATCAATACTAAATGTCTTATACCTGTATATTGCATATTATTTTTACTAAATATACAACATTTAACAATAAATCACATATTTTAAATATAATTGTGTTGCATTTATTAGTTGTACAGTATATCTTAATATTTTAAGCCATTAGAAAAATCAATAATTACATTTTAATGCTGCTACATACACAAAATCTGAAATTAAATATTTTGTTCGCTTTATTATTTACATAAACATTTGCATTTTAAGTATAGTACAGTATATCTTAAACATTTAAGCTATTAAATTAATTATTAATGTCTTATAGTTGTATTTTACTAAATATACAACATTTGAAAATAAATCAAATTTTTTACCTTATTTCTAAATAAATCTGTGTTGCATTTTATGAGCAGTACAGTATAGCTTCAATATATATAATTAATATTGATGTACAATAATCAATACAGTGTATTGTGGATTACATTTTAATTTTACTGAATATACAAAACCTAATAATTTATAAAAATATACATATATATTTTTTTTTACATTGAACTTTAGCATTTTAGGTGTAGTACAGTATATATTTTAAGCCATTAAATTCATTATTATTAAATGTACAAACTATTATACTTGTACATTACATTTTAATGTTACTAAATATACAAAATCTTATTTATTATATCCATAAACTGTTGCATTTTAAGTATAGTATATGTAAAATGTGTCAAAAAAATTTACATAATACTTTAGCATTTTAGGTGTAGTACAGTATATCTTAATACTTTAAGACATTAAAATATTGTTATTTAAATGTGCAAACTATTATACTTGTACATTATATTTTAATGCTACTAAATATACAAAATTAAATATTCTGTTTGCTTTATTATTTACATAAATGGTTGCATTTTAAGTATAGTAAGGTATAGCTTAACATTTTAGCTATTTAAATAATCATTAATAATGTTTTATACTTGTATTTCACATTTTATTTTTATTAAATATACAACATTTGAAAATAAATAAAATATTTTACCTTATTTCTATAAAAAACTGTTGCATTTTATGAGTAGTGCAGTACAGCTTTATTATAATTATTATTTATGAGCAGAGACTAAAGCAGAGATAAATAAATAAATAAAATATTTTTACTAAATCAATTTGACCTTACTATTTGCATATTATACAAAACTGAATGTTGCAATTTAAGTGTATAGCTCCATATTCATTTTTAAGACATTAAAATAATCATTATTGATGTTGTGTCTTTTTTGTAGATTCCATTTTAATTTTACATGCATAAACTGTTGTAGTTCAATATTTTAAGCTATTAAAAATCATTAATGTATATTTTTAATGTGCAAGTATTACATTGTAATGTTACTAAATATACAAAATCTGATTTTGTTTTTGCTTTATTATTTTTTTCTCTGTATTATTTATATAAAAACTATAATATTTTATTTTACTAAATATTCAACATTTAAAAATAAATCTATTTTTTTACCTTATTTCTAAATAAAATTGTGCTGCATTTTATGAGTAGTACAGTATAGCTTTATTTTAAGCCATTAAAATTTTAAATATTGATGTACAGCGTCTTGTAGATTACATTTTAATTTTACTGAATATGCAAAATTCGAACGTATGTAAAATGTCAAACTATTTTTACATAATACTTTTGCATTTTAGGTGTAATACAGTATATCTTAATACTTAAAGACATTCAAATAATCATTATTAAAATGTGCAAACTAATGCTACTAAATATACAAAACCTGAAATTAAAAATTCAGTTTGTTTTATTATTTAAATAAAGAGTTACATTTTAAAGTACGGTATATCTTAATATTTAAGATATTAAAATATTAATTATTAATGTCTTATACTTGTATTTTACATTTTATTCTAAATATACAACATTTAAAGCAACCAAATATTTTACTTAATTTCTAAATAAAATCGTGTTGCTTTTTCTGAGTAGTACAGCTTTAGTATAGCTTTATTTTAAGCCATTAAAATAATCAATATTGATGTGTTTTGTAGATTACATTTTAATTTTACTGAATATACAAAATCTGAAAATATGTAAAATATAAAAAAAAGTATATATAATTTGTATTTTAGGTGTAGTTTTATACTTATTTATTTATTTATTTATTATACTTGTACATTACATTTTAATGTTACTAAATATACAAAATAAGATTTTTTTGTTTAATTATTTACATAAACGGTTTTGCATTTGCATTTTAAGCAAAGTACTGTATAGTTTAATATCTAAGCCATCAAACTAATCATTATTAATGTCTTATACTTGTATATTACTTTTTATTCTTACTAAATATACAACATTTGAAAATAAATCAAATAGTTAACCTTATTTCTAAATAAAATTGTGTTGCACTTTATGAGTAGTACAGTACAGCTTTATTTTAAGCCATTAGAACATTCACTATTGATGAGAAGACACTTTTACTTCTATAAAAAATCTAATATTACTATTACTTTATTTTAAGACATTAAAATAATCATTACTAATACACAGAATCTTATATCTGTATTTAAGATTCTAATTTTGCTAAATATATTTAAATGTGACACATTTAGCTGAACTTTACCTTCTTACCTTCAGCTTTAGCTGAACTTAACTTAATATTGTATTTTTGCTTAACGCCTAATTTTAATGGGATTCGAGATCTAACAAAAATCGCTGCAGTCCTACCCGACGGGAAGACAGCAAGCGCCTAGGGCTTTAGGGAAAAGGCCTTAGAATGAGAAAAGACATACTGAAGTCTCCAGTGAGGAACAGAGCTTCGGCGGCCGGGGCCCACTCCTTAAAGACAAGGCTGTTGTCTGGCATCCGCTGTACTCCGTAACTCTTATAGCTGCGTGTGAACTGATCAAAGCCTCCTTCGGCCTCCTCAAGAAGTGTGAGCTGCTTCTCAAACAGCCCATACCTTCAAAAAAACAAAGCAGAGGAAAACTTCTTAGCAACTTTGACCAACTGATGCCGTATTGCACACATTAAAGCAAGTTCCACCGCTGAAAATCCTACAAAAACATGAATATGCGTAATGTCTCTGAGCAGCAGCCATAGTGAATATATCATTGCATAAAGACGCTATAGGCAAGTATATCCCTAAACACAGAGAAATCTGAAAGGTTGTTAACCAATTTATTTGGCATTCAAACGCCTCATCTGAATTATTTAATAAGTTAATATTTTATACCATTATATACACCTCCTATCGAACAGCCCTTGGCAGAAGAACCGCATTTTCCCCTCAGGATCGTCTTTGAAATCTCAAAGTTGAGTTCGTGTTTGAAAACAGCCGCCCACTCATGTATATTAATGGAGGTTGCCATTGACCTGGCATCTTCGACATGCTGCACATTACATCACCCGGAGACAATAAACACCTAAGCATGCGTCCTGTTCTTTGACTTCACTTCTGCTTTCAATATCATCCACCTTCTTAAACAGAAATATGGGCACGAAGCCAGCCTAGTGCTGCCGGCTGCTCGATTTTCTACAAGGCAGATGAAGTTCACCTCCCACCTTCTGGTCATCAACAAAGGTGTGCCACAAGGCTCTGTACTCCCCCCACTTCACTTTTCCTTGATCAAAAATATGCTAGCTTCACTTGAAAGCGAGCCGCAGGGCGGCTCATATAAACACAAGCATTAACTAAAGTGTCCGCGAACTGCTCCGGTAGCCTTGCTGGAGCCGCGCCATTGACGTGTACAGCAGAGAGTGTCAGTAAAAGCCTCCTTTAGCGATCCGATGTGTTTTTGTAAGAAAAATATCCAAATTTAAAACGTAAGAATCACTTTATTCTTGCTTGCGTAGTTGTACATGGAACTTTCTGCTTTAGGAAGGAGCGTCTAAGCTGTTCGCCAATCGCAACGCAGTGGGACTGCTAACCAATCACAAGACATTTCGTTATTCGGAAGGTGGGCCTTTCTCCAAACCCAGAACTAATGGAGCCATTCGTGCCTCGATTAGTAATAATGTAAATTATGTGAAAAATAATGCTTTTTCGAACCATCAAGCATGAGAGCATGTTCTAGTGCACCCCCAAAACAAAATAAAGACTTTGCAAAAGAGCATAAAAGGACCCCTTTAAGCAGCACAGTTGTTTTCAACACTGATAAATAATATATGACTCAATGACGTGACACCATTGAGCATTTATTTTTTTCTTTAGCGACCCGGGACATCATTCACTACCCTCTCGCTCCTTCATTTTTTTTTTAAGTTTGACATCACCTTTCTTAGTATTCCTCAATCTATTCATTATAAACAGTATAACAAGAAAAAATAATTAAATATTAAACAATATGTTTTCTGATTACGTTTTTGTAAAAAGTGTATAGGGTCGCTAGAGACCTGAAGTGTGTAATAGTGTAAGTATATTTTCTGTGTGCGCAAAAATATGTAAATAACTGATGACTGAATACGTGCAATTCACCTTTATTCCTCAAGGTGGCACTGTATGATGGACAGTAATGACATGATGTTTCACTCATAAATATCGCAGGCATAAAGCAAAAGAATATGATTAGCAAAAATTGAACTGGTTTGAATGGCTTTACTGCAGAGCAATTACTGTATGCAATAAAATATAAATGCCACTGTTATTTGGTGGTGGATGTGGTGAATAAGCTGTCAGCGATCAAAATATTGACTTTGAAGTCATTGAAAATTATAGTTTTGATGAGGCGATGGTACAATCATCTGCTCAAATTGAACCCTTCTAAGTTTCAAAAGGTAACAAAATATGCTTTATTTTATTCTTCTGTAATCAAGAGAGTTTCTTGCTATTGCAGAAGTCAGAGATCCATCCATGCTGGATATAGGTCCGGGTCGCTAAAAACCCGAATATGTAATAATGATTGGCAAAACATTCATGCATTTAAGGGTTAAACATTAGTTTAAATGCATAAACTTTAACTTTAAAAAAAACATAATTTATTTGTAATTTTTCTGTTCAAACTGTCAAAATATCATGTGGTGCGACCATCCGGCCATAACTGTTGTTTTAAACATATTTGAGATTACCCTAAATTGTTTCAGATTAATTTTCTACATGCTTTCCAAAGTGTTTTGTAATCCTGTATAAAATTGAAGCATTTGTAATTATATTTCCATCATAATATACAAACTAACTTTGTCCGATGATGTCAATTTTATGAAATACTATGTGGTGCGACCACATCCAGAAACTATCATTTTGCGACTTTTATGTTAAAATCCATTCTAAGATAGGACGTTGCATCATACACCAATCTGCCAAGGACCCATGGAAGCATCAATCAGGTTTTCAACTCTTTTTTTTAACAGCTGGTACGTAGTTATCACATTTGGATATCATGTGGTATGACCAAAAAAAAAAAAAAGTTACTACAAGCATTTATTTTTATTACAAATTTCATAGTAACCTTTTGTGGGAAGCAAGCTTATTTTGTTTAGGTGGGCAATTCTGTGCTTTTAACTTCTGACTGAATTTAAAATATCATGTGGTGTGACCACTGCAGAGTGTTTTCTATTATACTGTAGATATATGTCCCGGATTGGCAGTTTTTGTGCTTTTATATTCAATTGATGGTTTATATACATAAAATACTCTATTTTAGTGTCATTTGGAATAGATTTTTATGCATTTCAGGCTGTTTATGTTTAATCTTACAATCTGAGGAATACAATATGAGGAAAAATGCAGGAAAATAATTTAGAGCATTTTAGTTAGGTAATTATGCATTTATTAGTATTTTTTATTGATTGATTGATTGATTTATTAATAACTATTTTAATCTATGTTACAAGATTCCTCTGCCAAGCAAAGTAAAATAAATGCTTGCCATAGGCAGCATGTTAATTCTGACCCTGCAGTCAATCACAAACTCCAGGTGTCATTTTCTACTGTAAGAAAAATGTCCATGTTGTCATCTCAGAACCTGAGCCAGCAACCTCCTGCTACTCTAAATTGACTTTTCGCAAAGACCCACCACCCTTAGTTACGTCCGACAAACCATGGCACTTTTATTCCACACATCGTGTTCTCATCACAGAACAAAGAGGACACCAACAACGCACCAACATACAAGACAGAGCAGGTTACTATTGGTATGAAAAAAAGTCTCAAAGTTCAAATTTTGTCATTTTTTTTTAAGAAATTCAAACAACAAATAGTGTTTTGTGGCTCTTAAATATGTCAGGGCAGATTGCTATAGCGCCTCAGTTCAAGCGGCACATGAATCGATCATCTCTTCATCTTTGCTAGTTATAGCACAAAATAAACATGAATGAACATCAGAAGGTATCTTGTTTCAATAGTAAAAATTTGTCAATACACAGCATTTTTCAAGTTTAAGACTAGCAACGTTAATCTACTCTCCTGTCTGTTTTGTTGGGCAAAATGACAGAATTGGCATCATGATTGGTCAGATTGCCTGTTAATCAAACTCCCGGTGAGGGGGCAATTGAGCAGCCAAGATTGGGCAAAGTTCAGAAATAACTGGGGCTAAAGAAATGTCTGCAGTTAATGCCATGTGCTGCACTTTTTACACATCTCTTTAAATACATTTTTAATGATATAAGGTCGTTGTGTCATTTGGAGCGACCACTCATCATGTGGTGCGACCAATAATAGCAATAACTGTATTAAATAAATAAAAAATTTAAATCCCATTTCTATGATTGAAATATAAATCACTGCTACAGTAAGCTTAAGTAAATGGTATTTTTAAAAAAAATTAATCAGTTTTACGCAATTTACAGGAAAAATAACTAACTAACTATTAAGAAGGCAACTCTGAAATCATAGAACAAAAATGCAAACCATTTGTTTCCAAAACAAAAATGTTAAGTGTGTTAAGGAAATGAATTAATGCTAATATAAATCATGGTCGCACCACATGACATTCTAGATGTTTAGACACATTTAGAAATTCTAGATGGAAAAAAAAAAACACTAAAATCACTTAATTAAAATGTTTTATTTTAATTTTTATGTACACAACATTCTTAATGTTTGAACAATTACAATTGATATTATTATATTTTGTATTTTAAAATTGGCCAGTCGAAAATCCTTATACGTCAATGACCCACACTGTAAAAAATTTGCTGTAGTTCTGCAGCTGGTTGCCAGTAACTTACTGTAGATTTTTAATTTATGTTATTTACTGGCAACAGTTTGTTCAAAGTTAAATGAACATTAAACATTAACAAGTCTTTGTCTTTACAGAATAAAACTATAAAATAACAACCTACTGCAAAGCATTCTGGGAACCAGAAACCTTCATCAACCTTTTTCTGTTTTTTTCCTTCAGATTGTGGTTCCCAGAATGCTTTGCATGAGGCTGTTATTTTAGTTTTATTCTGTAAAGATAAAGACTTGTTAATGTTTAATGTTCAATTAACTTTGAACAAACTGTTGCCAGTAAATAGCATAAATTTAAATCTACAGTAATTTACTGGCAACCAGCTGCCAGTAATACTGTAATTTCTACAGATTTTGTTTACAGTGCATGTTTTATTTATTTTTTTATATATTTTTTTTTTTTTTACTTTTTTAATGGTTATATTAAATTGCACTAATATTACAAAATATTACTGCTTTTACTGTATTTTTGATCAAGTAAATTCAGCCATGGTGAGCTTGGTGATAATTTTAAAAAGTATTGACCACAAACCTTTGAACCGTATTGCATATATGAATACTGTGATATAAAATTACTCATACTGTGATAAGATTTCAGTCATATATCCAACTCTACAGCAGAGTTCCTGACAATACAGCACAATATCAGCTAGAAGTGGATAAAGCAATCACCTGATGTGCTAACAATAAGCTATGAGTGACCTTTTTGAGGTCACTCTATTCTTCAGGCACTTCCAGACCTCAAACTCCCTATCTCAAATTCCTGTAACAGACTACTTACAATTCTATAGGCACCTATACCCTAAAATGGCACATCAACACAGACCATCTCATCAGGAAGATGCATCCGACATGATCTTGCTCAGACAAATCAAGGAAGTGTGGAGTCAGTCAACACCTCCTTGCTCGATTCTGCAAAGCCATTCCATTTTGACAGCTAATGTCTGGGTGTGGGGTACAAAAGCACAGAGACGCTGTGAAGAAACACATTGTTAGGGAGAAAAATATCCACACATATTACTGACTTCAAAAACACACTTGAACAACAGCTCACCAACTGCTGTTGAGCTGCAATAAGCCTTCAATCAATACGATATATATATATATATACATATATAGTAAAAAGACTCACACACACAGAGATTAGTTGTCAGAATATAATGGCTATGTAGAGAAAATTCTGAGAAAAAAGCCTTTCTTACAATTCTGTTCAATCAGTTAATTCTCACAATTAAGTTATTTGTTTTATTCTGAATTCTTAGTTTTCATATATCTCTTTTTTTTTTTTTTTGTTTTTGGTCTCATCCCGTATATGTAAACTGTATTATATATTAAGCACTTAGGCCCTGTAATTACAGTAATGTTATTCTCATGTGTTACATAGAAAAGCTCTACTAAAAGCATTTAAACCCACCCTGATCCTGCTCTGTTAAAGATGCCATACTTCTTTCTACTTTGTAGAAGGTTTTTGAAAACGGCCGTGACATTTAACACCACAAAAGCAAAAGTCTGTCTTAATAAACGTCATTTGAGGTACTTCAGGGCTAAAAAAGAAACAAGCTCTTGAGCTTTACTTGTTTATTTGCGAACAACCAATACTTCTTTTTCACAGCTCTACATTAGCAGTGACTTAACATCTGCTTTTGAAACGCAAGTGTTCACAACACACTAGAGAACACCTTATGGCTAATTCTCATTCTTCAAAACAATCAATAGCATTTAAGATCCCCTTTGCCACCTGCTGCTTATCAGATTCCCTGGTTGGATGCCGTCGCTACAAGAATTAAATGCCGAATCTAAACAGCTAAGCTCTCAGTGGTCTGTCAAACGCCTACAGCATTCACACACAGGGCAATTTTCGGCGATAAAACAACTGGAACTCATTCGTTTTCAATAAGAGTTGGTGGTTTCCGGCGGCATGAGCACTACTGATGCCATGAAGCTGAGCTCAACTTTCTGCAAATGAGCAGCAATTACCAACAAATCTAAAAACGGCTAGTAGAATCCAACAGTATGGAGAATTATCAACCAGAACACCCCTTTAGGTCCACTGCTGGAGATGTTGATGGGTTGAAGAAGAGGCCAAAGCTTTTGGATGGTGCCCAAGGATGTAGAGGGCAAGCTGTTCCAGTCTGAATAGCCAAAATATGTCTGCATCCTCAATGTGAACTTTAAGCCTGAAGAGCTGACAGGCCTGGCATGGTCAAGCGGAACCCTTGGGTCTTGTCCATTTAGGTCCAGGACACCTTCGAAACAAATGTCCCGTGAACGTGTTTTGATTTTTGAAACGTGCTCTGGGTGGCTGAATGGACCCCAGGCTCGCTCACGGTTGATTTTACCCGTAGGGTTAAGGTAAACTACACATTTAGTGGTGTTTGCTTGAGGCAGATTGTTAGGGAGAGGTGTGCTAAAACATAACTATGCGAGTAGACAGACAGTTTTCTTGCCGTTGATACCAAAATGAGGGGGAAAACCATCAAGCCATATCATAGAGTTGTGGTCGGGTGCTTTCTTGACTTGGGCCTGTAAACGGACCCATTGTTTCACTTTCATGGAGCCGTGTGGAGCACTTTTTATAATTTATGGACAGTTTTTGGGTTTTAAAATATTAGCTCTGTAAAATTAGTCAGGTTTTACACCAGAAACTCTTAATTCTTAGTTTCTTAGGGATACAGTACCATCCAAACGTTTACGGAGCCTCTAACGGGACCTTTGCAAAAATAAAAAATACACAGACTTTTGCATGCACACAAGATACGTTTGCATGCTCACAAGAAACGTATTGCGTGTCCATGAGAAACTACTGCGTGTATGAGAGAAACTTATTGTGTCCATGAGAAACTATTGCTCGTTTAAGAGAAACTACTGTGTGCGCACAAGAAAATTGTGCTCACAAGAAACTGAGAAACTTATTGCATGCTCACGAGAAACTTACTGTGTGATTACAAGAAACTATTGTGTGCGCACAAGAAACTACTGCATGCTCACGAGAAACTATTGCTCGCTCATGAGAAACTAGTGCATGCTCAGGAGAAACTATTGCATGTTCACAAAAAACTATTGCTTGCTCACAAGAAATTATTGCTTGCTCACGAGAACCTATTGCTTGCTCACGAGAACTTATTGCTTGCTCACGAGAAACTATTGCTTGCTCACGAGAACCTATTGCATGCTCATGAGAAATTATTGCTTGTTCACGAGAAATTATTGCTTGTTCACAAGAAACTACTGCATGCTCACAAGAAACTATTGCTTGCTCATGAGAAACTAGTGCATGCTCAGGAGAAACTATTGCATGTTCACAAAAAACGATTGCTTGCTCACAAGAAATAATTGCTTGCTCACAAGAAACTATTGCTTGCTCACGAGAACTTATTGCTTGCTCACGAGAAACTATTGCTTGCTAACGAGAACCTATTGCTTGCTCACAAGAAACTATTGCATGCTCATGAGAAATTATTGCTTGTTCACAAGAAACTATTGCATGCTCACGAGAAACTGTTGATTGCTCATGATAAACTATTGCTTGTTCACAAGAAACTATTGCATGCTCACGATAAACTATCGCATGCTCAGGAGAAATTATTGCTTGTTCACAAGAAACTATTGCATGCTCACGAGAACCTATTGCTTGTTCACAAGAAACTATTGCATGTTCACGAAAAACAAGCAAGTTTTTTGTGAGCAAGCAATAGTTTCTTGTGAGTGTACAAGTTTCTCATAAACAAGCAAGTTTCTCGTGAGCAAGCAATAGTTTCTTGTGAGCATGCAATAGTTCCTTGTGAACAAGCAAGTTTCTCGTGAGCAAGCAATAGTTATGAGCATGCAATGGTTCCTCGTGAACAAGCAAGTTTCTCGTGAGCAAGCAATAGTTTCTTGTGAGCATGCAATAGTTTCTTGTGAACATGCAAGCTTTTCGTGAGCAAGCAGGTTTTTCGTGAGCAAGCAAGTTTTTTGTAAGTGTGCAATAGTTTCTCGTGAGCAAGCAACAGTTTCTTGTGAGCAAGCAATAGTTCACGAGGAACCACTGCATGCTCATAACTATTGCTTGCTCACGAGAAACCTGCTTGATCACAAGGAACTATTGCATGCTCACAAGGAACTATTGCATGCTCACAAGAAACTATTGTTGCTCACAAGAAACTATTGCTTGCTCACGAGAAACTATCGTGTGCTCACGAAAAACTATTGTGTGCTCACGAGAAACTTGCTTGTTCACAAGGAACTATTGCTTGCTCACAAGAAACTATTGCTTGCTCACGAGAAACTTGTGTGCTCACGAGAAACTTGCACACTCACGAGAAACTATTGCATGTTCACGAGAATCTATTGCTTGTTCACAAGGAACTATTGCATGCTCACAAGAAGCTATTGCTTGCTCACAATAAACTATTGCTTGCTCACAAGAAACTATTGTGTGCTCACAAGAAACTATTGTGTGCTCACAAGAAACTATTGTGTGCTCACAAGAAACTTGCTTGTTCATGAGAAACTTGCACACTCACGAGAAACTATTGCGTGTTCACGAGAATCTATTGCTTGCTCACGAGAAACTATTGTATGCTCACAAAAAACTTGCTTGTTCACGAGGAACTATAGCATACGCACAAGAAACTATTGTTTGCTCACAACAAACTATTGCTTGCTCACAAGAA
>NC_133374.1:31166445-31209660 GCF_049309525.1 Garra rufa
AACATTAGCCTATTGTAGGTTTATTTACTGATTTGTAAAACCTAGTTGCTTATATACTTGTCTCGTATTTTGTTGTAATAACAATTGAGTGGCAAGAATAGCTTTCCATTATATTCTGTGCACAAATCTTTTTTTTTAGCCTCAGACCTGAATATTAGGTCGCTTTCATTAACTCTGGATTGAATCTGTAACTCCCTGCAAGAAAGAAGGAAAGAAAGAAATGCTGTTTTGAGTCAAATGATTAATCCGACATTGGCCGTTGCCCAGAGCACCATCTCGTAGGTTGTTGTAAAACCTTCAGGGCAGGTGAATTACTTCATTAGGTTTATGTAATTGCACATGTCCGGCTACAAATGTGTCGGATGTAGATTCCACTCGAGTTCATGCTTATTGGCTCAATGTTGCTGATTAATCTAGATTGCGGAGTAATTCGGTTTGTCTAGTCCTAACTGCGACCATTACAGCTCGACATGACAGATGTCGTAATGACATGTTTGTTCCTGTAGGCAGTAATGAGGTTGCTTTGAGCAGATTCAGATGTAAGTGCAATTAAAGTACCGTGCCTATGAACGACTTCTGTAATGAAAGGACAGATATTCCTCGCTTGAGAAGACCATAATAACTCTACTGATAAATGGTGCTGTGACATGCACAATTAATACGATCACCTACCTTTAGGCAAACAGACATGATAATTAGCTTCTGTTGGCGACCCATTGGCCACAGAACAGACAGAAGCTGAGATAAAGATTATATTTGAAGTTTGGACGTTTAATATGACTTCTATTCTCGACGCTTTATCTCTAAGCGGAGATAAAGGGAAAGTTTCTGAAAGCGGCTCCGTATTACAAACTCCCCCACTTACTATAAAAGTGTCCTTCCTGACTTCTTTTATTTACTCTGCTATTTGATTTATTAAGTACCATCTCATATTTATCAACTTGTTAACTAATAGGAGAGGTTTCTTAAAAGGGAAGTAACATAAAAGCGAATCACAGCATGAAAACAGGATATGCACAGGACTTAATTGGTTGTTTACCAAAGCTTCACACGCTAAAATTACCTGATTGTCACCCTTGCATTTCTGTTTAGTACTACGACAAAATGATCAGCAAGCTCTCATTGACATTGCCATCTCCTTTTGTTATATTTAGAAGACATTTGGATCGGCTAATTAATTCATAGATGGTTTTGTGAATATATCCCAGCTCTTTAAACTATATATAGACTAGTTACCGACTGTCTTTGCACTTAAAAATAGTCCTAATGAGAAACTCTAAAACATCTTTTCCCTGGAAATTTATATCTCAAGCTGAGTCAGGTCACATCGCATCAAGTTTAGTGCACATTTTGTCACATTAAAACAGTTTAAGGTAGATTACTTAGAAATTGTAAAGTAATCCCTTACTGATTAGAGATTGCATGGCAAAAATTGTGGTTAGTAATGTAATCTATTAGATTAGATTTTAGCTAATGTGTTTTGTTAGATTAAAACGAACACTGGTGTGATTGCTCTGTTAGTGCATTTTATTTGAGTAAGTATGAGCACTGACCAGCTTTTTGCATGTCTCTACTGGTATTTTTGCCCATTCATCTGTAGGTTGGAGGGTCTCCTTGTCATCACCCTGATCTTTAGCTCCCTCCACAGATTCTCAATTGGATTTAAGTCAGGACTTTGGTTGGGCCACTGCAAAATGTTAATGCTTTTGTCTGCTAACCATTTCTTCACCACTTTTGCTGTGTGTTTTGGGTCGTTGTTGTGCTGAAACGTCCACTGGTGCTCAGTTCTCTGCAGACTGCCTGATGTTGTTGTTGAGAATTTTGATGTATTGCTCCTTTTTCATGGTGCCGTTTACTGTGATTAGGTTCCCTGGTCCACCGGCTGAAAAAACACCCCTAAAACATTAGGTTCCCACCACCATGTTTGACAGTTCTGTTTGGTGTTCTTAGGGTTGAAGGCTTCTCCTTTTTTACGGCAAATGAAGGCTACATCATTGTGGCCAAACAATTCAATTTTTGTTTCATCAGATCATAAAACAGAAGACCAGAAGTCTTCTTCTATGTCCAAGTGAGCATTTGCAAAGGAGATGTTGCCACCAGCAGAGCCCAGATTCATCAGGATGGCCTTGGTGGTGATCCTTGGATTCTTTTTTACCTCTCTCACTATCCTCCTGGCCAGTACAGGTGTCACTTTCGGCTTCCGACCACATCCTCTGAGATTTTTACAGTGCGGAACGTCTTGTATTTTTTTAATAATACTTTGCACTGTAGCCACTAGAACTTCAAAACATTTAGATATGGTCTTATAGCCTTTTCCTGACCTGCCGCAGGTCCTCAGTGAGCTCCTTTGTCTTAGCCATGACTGTCCACAAACCAACAGCAGAGAGCTTCTGTTTTTCACCTGTTGAGTTGATTAAAACAGCTGTTCCCAATGAATCAGGGTAATTAGGATGCTTTAGAACAGTTTGGACTATTTGGAATGGTATAGAACTTTGGATTTTCCCATAGACTGTGACAGTTTGCAAAGGGTATGAATAATTTTGGACATGCCACTTTTTGTTCAAATGTAAATAAAAGCTGAGAAATATTTTTTTCCACAATGATGCCTCTTGTACATCGTCTTATTATCTTTTGGGAGAAGCCTGTGTCATTTACGGTCAAAAAAAAAAGCTTGCTGGTTGAATATAAGTAACTTTAAGTCAGAATTTGCAAGGGGTATGAATAATTTCGGGCTTGACTGTATATATACACGATAAATTAAAAAAAAATCTAGGTTAAAATGAAAGAAAATCTAACATATAAAATTATAGATAGGAAAATATATTTTATTAGCTATATGAATGACCCCAGACTTGGGTTTGCAATATAACTGCAGGGTTCAGGAGTTCATAAAATGCTGATTGATATATTATAATATGTGACTATGTGACTACAAAACCAGCCGTAAGGGTCAATTTTTTGAAACTGAGATTTATATATCATCTAAAAGCTGAATAAATAAGCTTTCCATTGATGTATGGTTTGTTTGGGACAATATTTGGCCCAAGATACAACTATATTTGAAAAAATCTGAAAATATATTTGAAAAATATATTGAGAAAATCGCTTTTAAAGTTGTCCCAATGAAGTTCTTAGCAATGCATATTACTAATCAAAAATTAAGTTTTGATATATTTATGCGATTTTGTGGGTGCTAAATGACTGCTGACACCTTGGAGCTCACATCTCTAAAAACATGGAAGCAAACTGTCAAAAACACGTTTTTTTCTTTATTCGCATATTTGAAGTCTAAACCAGTACATTCCCGCCTAAAATTCCGTGACACAAAAAAAACAGTATTATTAATACAATTATAGTGGATTTGGGTGTCCAACATGACACTCCCTGTGAGAAATACTGCAAGCGGAGTGATACAAACAGTGAAACGGTTGGAGTTCTGATATTACTAGAATATCACTCTCCTCTTAGCCAGCCAATCAGATTTAATGACCAGAAAGAATTGCTGTATAAGATAAATGAGGGCTAGGTTCAGGGTTTGTAGGGATTCTATTGAAACATTTGAATTATAAATAAAGCCACACTGCAAAATATATACGTAATATTTCTACTTTGAGTAGAAAACAGTCCAGAACTAGTTTGTATGTTCTGTACCTTAGCTATATGAGCACCGCATTTGCGTGAGCAAGGCTGCTGTGCTCAAGCCGCCGCACTTTGGGGTTGTTTTGGAGTCTTTTGGCTCTTCTGTTGAATCTAATATTTGGCTGAGAATGAAGCAGAGTCTTCATCTCATCTGCTGTCTGACCTTTAAACAGAGTCCCTCACCCTCTCTACTCTTAGAAGAATGTCCTCACACTGCCTGCGGATGAGAACCACACAATGAATCTCATTTACTCTGCAACACCGAGCTGCTCCGCTTTTTCTTTTCCGTGGCCTCGCCATGAAGTGAAGAAATAGCCATCCACGCTGTTTTTACCTGTCTGACCAGCTATATATCAGCTATTCACTTGTTATTGTGCAGCAAAGCGAAACCAATGATATAAAATAGGCCTGCAACAAACTATTTTGATTAGTTTTTTTCCTGTAATGAAGACATGCAAGGCACATGTCTACATTTTTCATTAATTATACTGAAGATGCGCTTCTTAGGTACTGTCATTTGCATTATGGGGCTTCAGTTAAAGGAGTAGTTCACTTCTAGAACAAGATAATGTACTCACCCCCTTGTCATCCAGTATGTTCATGTCTTTCTTTCTTGTGTCGTAAAAAAATAATGTTTTAATTTAATTTTTGAGGAAAACATTTCAGGATTTCTCTCAATATAATGGACTTCTATGGTGCCCCTGAGTTTGAGCTTCGAAAATGCAGCTTCCCAGCCGAGAAAGAAGGTTATTTTACTAAAAAAGTTTAATATTTATATACTTTTTAACCTTAAGCGCTCATTTTGTCTAGCTCTGTGTGAATTTTGTGTATTTAAAAGCATTTTAAAAGTTCAAACTCGGGGGCACCATAGAAGTCCATTATACAGTATGGAGAGAAATCCTGAAATGCTTTCCTCAAAAAACATCATTTCTTTACGACTGAAGAAAGAAAGACGTGAACATCTTGGATGACGTCGGCGTGAGTATATTATTTGTACATTTTTGTTCTGAAAGTGAGATACTCCTTTAATTATTGCTAATGTGAAAATCAAAACTTAACATACAGTATTGATAAAAGATAATTCAAGCATTTGTTTACTTTTTTCTTCATTTTGTGCTCTGTGGCCTCTTTCATTTGAATTTTTATAAAAATAGTTTTTTTACATCTGCAGTATTGTGACTGCCTCTTTTTCCAAGCGCAGCACAAAAAACACACTAATAAGAAGCAAAATTTGTTGTTGACTATTTTCATTCTCAGTTTCTGTAGGTTTTACATATTAATCGTGAAATGTTTTCATTCACTTGCATTTGTATGATTAGAGCTTGTGTCTACAGTGTGTAATTAGCTACAAAAACAGACCGAGCACACTTATTGCAGCCTAATTATTTAACCAAAAATATATTTTTCTTTATTTTTCATGTGAAAAACATTACAACATTCAGTTTTCACACAGTCAGCCTCAGAATGAGAGTAAAAACATCCCGTCAGTCACTCACTTAGAGAGCCGTTTCGAATACTTGTAGTGAGAGACTATAAAGAGATAGTATCTATTTCGTCAAAACAGCAATCAAAGGAAAGCTACACGATGAGAGTAATCAAAAGCGTGTGGCACTACATCTCAATGATGCCGGTGAGGCAACATAATGGTGGCAGATGGAGATAACAGCAACTCAAATTGAAAGCGTAATCAAAGATTAAACAGGCAAAGGCGAGGGCTATTTAATAAGTGGGTATTGCTGTGATACAGGCGTGGAGATGCGCAATAATTGATTTCTGTCCTTAATTCATTTGAGGAGACAATTTAATCTAATCAGAGAAGGAGGGGGTCTATGGCAGAGTACATCTGCTTGGCAGGCTTCATAGCAGAGAAACAATGCGAGGGTTATCAGAAATGAAAAGATAGCGTTTAACAATGATTTTATGTTCACATTACTCTTATTAAACTTCAGAGTCAATTATAAGCAAGCCATTTTCAGGTGATGTTTTCAAAACTTTAAAATGTTTGTTGTAGAATCTGCCTTGCCCAACACGGCAACAGTGACTCAACCAATAGTGTGAGCTGGGGGCGTGACTATGTACTTATTAGACCAATAGCAGACAGGAAGGATTGCTCAGGAAACCTGTTTGAGAAACAGAAATGACTTTACTTTTAACAGGCTGATCAAGGAGAGAAATGTCAATACCTGAATTAAAATGGCAAAAGTCATTTGACCGCCACAGCATACATCATTCAAATTCTTCGCTTCACTCATAAGTAAGACGTTACGCACGCGGACCCACCAAAGTGAGGGAGAAAAAAGCGCGAACTTGAGTTGATGCATGTTTATGTCCTGATATCGATTTGATCTTTAAAAAGATTCCCACGGGTGAACGAGGCGAGGGAAGCAAGGCTGAATACGGACAGATTTGCAACTGAAGGTGGTGTGGAGGTTGGCGGGGGGATTGAAGAGGGATGCTGAGGTTGTGTGTGGGGGGGACAGGATAAAAGAGCATCAACTCCATGACCTCGTAAAGGAGGATCAACGCTTGGAACGAGAACTGCATGCCGATAGCAAGGTGGGTGAAGGCCTCAGTGACTGAGACTGCAGGATATGTCAAAGAAATGATTATAAAGTGGCAAAAATTTTTTTTAAAGCAAGAGCAGGTGGGTTGTATGTGGTGTTGTGGGAAGTCTGGCACTGGGGGCAAAAAGTGAAGGGCAAAATAGTGTGATGGAAAAGATTTGCAGCAGTGTGGGAATGGCGATGTGACATATTAATTTGACAAACATCTTTTTTCTTTATGTTCCTCTAAAAAAACGTGGCGGTAAATAACTAATAAACTAATTAAAATGACAGTTGAGGTCAAAAGTTTACATCCCCCTCTCAGAATCCGCAAAATGTTGATTATTTTACCAAAATAAGAGGGATCATACTGTACAAAATGCATGTTATTGTTTATTTAGTACTGACCTGCATAAGATATTTCACATAAAAGATGTTTACATATTAGTCCACAAGAGAAAATAATGTCCCGTTCAAAAGTTGACTTCCCCTTGATTCTTAATACTGTGTTGTTACCTATATGATCGACAGCTGTTTTTTTTTTAATTTATTTTTTATTTAGTGATAGTTGTTCATGAGTCACTTATTTGTTCTGAACAGTTAAACTGCCTGCTCTTCAGAAAAAATCCTTAAGATCCCACAAATTCTTTGGTTTTCCAGCATTTTTGTGTATTTGAACCCTTTCCAACAATGACTGTATGATTCTGAAATCCATCTTTTTTACACTGAGGACAACTGAGAGACTCATATGCAACTATTACAGAAGGTTCAAACTCCCACTGATACGCCAGAAGGAAAAATAATGCATTGAAAGCTGGGGGGTGAAAACTTTTGAACAGAATGGAAATTTTTCTTGTACATTATTTTTCTTAAATATTATATATTTTTTTTTCATTTAGTATTGCCCTTCAGAGGCTACATAAGATAGTTACATGTTTCCCAGAAGATAAAATAAGTACAATTTGCCCTGATCTTCAAATTCTTAACACATCGTTTTTCCTTCTGACAGTTTAATTGTTCAGGACTCATGAGCAACTATCACTAACCAAACAAAAAACAGCTGTGAATCATTCAGGTAAGAACACAGTATTAAACATGAAGAGTATGTAAACTTTTGAACGGGGCCATTTTAATTAATTCAACTATTATTTTCTCTTGTGGACTATATGTAAACATCTTTTATGCGAAATATCTTATTCAGGTCAGTACTAAATAAACAATTACATGCATTATGTATGATCCCTCTTATTTTGGTAAAATAATTTACATTTTGCAGATTCTGAAAGGGGAATGCAAACTTTTGACCACAACTGTACTCTCTGTATTCTCAAGTATTCTCAAGACTTATTTTCATGCAACTCCTTGTACAATACTACATTTTGACCTTGAAACAATTTGAACCATAGTGCATGATTTGTAAACTGATATATTTTGGAATTTGCACCACATAATAAGCTATATCTTTTGCTTTTCTGAAATAGTAAACTTGCTCGGTAGCGCACCGTGTTGCAATTGCAATGTGCATCGCTCTGGTAGAAATCTCCTGAAACACAAATCACACAAAAACATTCGTAGAGGCATGATTGCTTTAACAATTATGTTTTTATCTCACATTTGCTTTTGTTAACACTGTCAGTTAGGTTTAATGTAGGTGGTTTGAGATTTTCGAACGCGACAGAGCATTAACCTTTTAGCACCTTTTAGCTCCTTTTCACTTCATTTATCTGTTTCACAGAAGATTAAAAACACTTTTAGCACTAATCTAAAAAAATATCAAAATGTATTTAATGTAATTATAGCAATGTTTAAATAATTAATTTTAATGGGAAGGTAAATTGTGTCTATGAATGGACTGTGGGTGGTCCATACAGTAGGACAGATGAAAATTAGGACAAGGAGGTGTGAACGAGAAACAAGGTTTGAGGATGACAACCTGTTCCTTCACCAAATGAAAAGTAATTGGTAAGAAGACGCCTGGAGCATTTTCAGTGACAGATGGGCAGATAATCCTAAAAATAGCAGTTTATTTAGAGATGAGCAGATATCAGCCTGCAGTTAAAAACCATCAACAGCAAAGGCTCTGAGATATATTGATATAACCAGAAGTTTCTTATGAAGTTTGCCATTGGCTCAAACTTTCATTTCTCCCACTCATCGCCTTAAGTCACACATTTATTTAATTTGGTCTTTGAGGTATATGTTTGTACAAAACTCTGTCATTCCCTGTAACATAATGGCGTTAACAGTAGGTGTTTAATTATATATTTCATCTGCAGTTTAACTCATTATCCGTGGCCTTGATGTAAAGCTAGAGTCACTTTTGTCTCTTTATATAATTAATCTTCAGTTAGAATGTGGGAACATATATATATATACACATACATACACACACATGTATATTGCGTCATCTGACAGACGTTTAAGAACTCAAGGGCTTTTGTTAAAACAACGGTTGAACTTGTCTGTATTCCCGCCCACAGACCATCGGCTCGACAGAGGGCCGACATCAAAATCAAAAAATGGGTGTTCAGTTTTTTTTTTCAAGGGTACATCTTGGTCTTAAATGCATCCTTTTAGCATTTTTTTTCTTCACACTGCAGGCAAGCAAATGATTAACCTCTTAAATATAATGACTATTTCCCAAAAGGTGCGTTAGATGAACTTAAAAATCTCTAAAAGTTAGTTGAACACATGATTACAGCTAATCAGCCTCTGATTAAATCTAATATGCCCTATTGACCCATTGAGTCTCTGTGAGGAATCTGCAAATTTCCACCTCACTACAAACTGTGTGGGAGTTATATTAGACGGAATATGTTTAGACTCATTTCTATGTATCAGTAAACATGACGTTTAAGGATACAAGCACACACACCCGCACACAAGACACATTTCCAGCAGAGTAAGTGGAAACTCTGCCAACTCTGAGATAAACTGAAATGAAATATGGTCATGACAGAACAGCCACTAGCAGAGAGCAGCAGTTCAGCTGTCGCGCATAATTATTGTGACTTCGCATTAAATGCATGTCTGTGCATGTGTGAGGGTTGGAGTGAGTGAGCGAGTGTAGAAACCGGCGGTTTAGCCCCTCTCGGCTGTCAGGTCTCTGGTCCTCTTGCTTTAACCTTTCCTGTGCTCGTTGAATGTGATATTCAGGGCTGAGATGCGGCACAGTAATGTCGGATAATGGTGCGAGCACTCTGTGCACCTGCTGGCTAATGACTCCCCATCTATGTGCTAGCCAACACTCCAATGATTACAGATTTAATCTCATGCAGTCACTGTGTATGTATTAGGCCATGGAGTCTTTCCGCTAAATTACCTGAACTATCTCAACCGCTGAATCTCCTAGATAATGATGAGGTGTTTTCTCACTGTCCGGCTCTCTGTCCCTAATTTATATCATCCCATTTTCACCTCAGAGTTAACTAAAAAAGTAATCACGGCTTTATTTCTCATAATATGACTTCATATATAGGTATCATGTTAAATACATCATCGTTGCATCATTGCATTTTGACCTTATGAGGTCTTTATGAGAAAACAAATTGCAATTTTAAAATTTCACAGTTATTTCACTTCATATGAGGCAGATTGTCTGTCTATTTGTGTTTTTATTAGGGATATCAATGTAAACGCATTAATATAATGTAATTACACATTTATACACATTTAATTACACTAATTTGATGAGTAATTCATTCATTTGATTCATTCAAATGGCAGATTTATTAGGGAATGCAAATGGCTCTATTTTTGAATCACTGGTTCACCCGATTCGTTCAAAACGTGAATTCATTCAGAAACTAAACACCACAGTTCTGTTGTGGCTTTACAAATAATATTTTAGTTTAGACTTTATGAGGTCTTTATAAGAAAACAAATTGCAATTTTAGAATTTCACAGTTATTTCACTTCATATGAGGCAGATTGTGTGTCTATGTGTGTTTTTTACTAGGGATGTCAACGTTAACACATTAATATCATGTAATTACACATTTATACACATTTAATTACACTAATTTGATGAGTAATTCATTCATTTGATTCATTCAAATGGCGGATTTATTCAGGAATGCAATTGGCTCTGTTTATGAATCATTGGTTTACCCGATTCGTTCAAAAAGTGGATTCATATAGAAACTAAACACCGCAGTTCTGTTGTGGCTTTACAACTAATATTTTAGATAGGAAAATTGTCTGAAAATAGACAATATTAACTTTCTACTTAGTGAACTGTTGTATAAAATCAATATTGAATTTGCACTCATGCTATTCGGGACAAAAACAGCACTCGTTGATCATTTGATATTGCTTAATTGTGTAATTTAACAGCGTTTTATAGAGTACATCATGCAGTGAGCTGTTGCTCTGCCTCGCAACTATTTCATTACAACTCTCCGAAAAATTTTGTAATTTGGTAATGGAGGTTGGTGGAATAGATCTGCTATGCTGCTCAATTGTTGCTGCTGTTGTTATTGCTGTTGTTGTAGATTATTGCTTCAGCTGCACAACTTACTACTGCCAATTCATACTGATACAATTCTGTGAGTATTTAAGACATACTGCTGCTTCACAAATAGCATTTAAAATAAGCCGTAGCAGATCTATACAGGTGGAGCTGGGGAGGTGGGAGGTTTCAGAGCAACTCTGAAAGTGCGCTGCAAAATTCTCTAGTGAATACTAACCAGCCATATAAATGTAAAGCAGCAATCTTACTGGCTGCATATGCAACATGAACCAATCGGCTTGTGCGAAGTAGTTTAATGCTGTGAATATCATCCGTTTACATTAACAACTCATCAGCCTGCGTCATCTAGAGTTGCATGACATAATTTGGCACAATTATTTTTCTCATGACATTGTTCATTTATCTATTATATATTTTTATTTGTATGTGACCCTGGACCACAAAAGAGTCTGAAAAGCTGAGTCTGAGTCTGAAGAGTCTGAAAGATGGTGTATAAATACGCTTTCAATTGATGTATGGTTTGTAAGGATGGGACAATATTTGGGCGAGATACAACTATTTGAAAATCTGGAATCCGAGGGTGCAAAAAAAATCTAAATACTGTGAAAATCGCATAGCGATTCAAAAATGAAGTTTTTATATATTTATGGTAGGACATTTACAAACTATCTTCATTGAACATGATCTTTACTTAATATCCTAATGATTTTTGGCACAAAAAAAATCGATAATTTTGACCCTTATAATACAATGTATTTTTTACTATTGCTACAAATGTACCTGTGCTACTTAAGACTGGTTTTGTGGTCCAGGGTTTTTATTTTATTATTCATTATTATTACTTTCTACTCCCAAGTTCAGTTAAATGGAGACTTTTGAAATGCAATGCCATTCAAAACTCAAGTTAAAAAGGGAGACTGTAACACAAATCCACAGATACAAAAATCACTGAAAATATTGAGATGAATCTCAATGTAATGAACTGTGACATATGCTTTGTGGCACACCCAGCCTAGTAAGCATGATTTATATTTAAAAATAATAATAATAATAATTATCAAAAGTGCAAGCTTCTGTGTCCACACACCCCTAGTCCCTAATGGAGCAGGCTTTTATCAGTGCATGGAGAAAGACAGTTCTTTAATTTACATAAACATTAATTTATTTATAAATCAAACTCAGACGGGACGCTTAACAAAAGCCATTTGCATTCTTTGTATGGTGAAATTGAATTACCATTGAAGCTCAACAACTGAAACATCACCCATGAGTGAATTCATAGAAATGTTAATGCAAGGGACTGTATCTTTGAATATGTAAGATTACATCCATAAAGTGTGGGGAAAGTTCTTTTAGTTTTGAGTTATTGCAAATTTGCATTTCCTTTGTGTTTTAATAAAGTTTGAGAAATACAGAATCATTAAATACTGAAATTCATAGGCTAAGATATTTCCGATGGTTCCAGAAATATAATTTATTATAATGGTAATTATAATTATAATAACATCCGTATTTCATATGTATGTAATTTAGATTAGAATGTGATGATTTGAATACATGTATTAAGCTAATAAGCATAAAAAACGGGGTAACTGTGTAAGTGTAAAATAACAAACTATTATTATTTCTTTATTATTATTGATTTTAAATATAAAAATATGTAAAGGGACATATTTCCAATCTTAAAATATATTTTGGGTAAATGCTATTTTTTTTTTTTGTAAAATATATTTAGGCCTGTTTAAATACATTTAAGTTAAATACTTGAATTAATTAACGGTCCCATTTTTTAACTAAATATAGAGCTGCTTAGCTTTCACACGCATGCACGCAGCACAGAGACAGATGTTCCATGCACATGCGCTCCAGTTGTGTCAGTGTGTTTTATGTAATGGTGGCTGGTTTTAGCCCTGAAAACAGTGAGCAATGAAAATACATTCTTGACCTTAATTAAGAATATGTGGAGTGACTTATCTATAGTGAGAATGAGCTGAAACCATGGAAACGGAAGAAGAGCAGGGCTCTGAGGACGGAAAAGTCTAGAACATTATAGCGGCTCACTATCTCATATGATACGTCCGTTAGCGGCACAGTCAAAGTTCACCGTTGGAATGAAGACTAGCTGAACCAAATACAACGCCGCCTCTGTCTGGCCCTCTTGACGGGGATGGACAGTATTTGGTAATTAGTATCTATCTCAGGAGAAAGGATTGCCTGGGTGCCTGTGAGAAAGTTGGGTTGAGCACGGGAAGACTGGCAGAGAGGGAGGAGAAATGAGAATCTCAGGGTTGGATTGCCATGGACTTTTCTGTGCCGCTTCCGTCGAATTTCTGTGGAGGCATTGGTTTAAAGGCTTAGGATTCCACCTTTCACTGGAACAGTTCAGGGAAGTGTCAACAAAGACACACACAACACACACATGCCAAGGGAAAGAAAAGAGAAAAGGGATGAAAATATTTTCCAGACAAGAAATATCAAGCAGAACTGAATATTTTCTGTCAGAATTCGCATTTCCCTATCCTCCCTAGACCTTGACAGTTTACCCAAAAATAAACATCCTGTCATCATTGCCTTGCTCACGTCGTTCCAAACCCGAATGACTTTCCTTCTTATTCTGAACACAAAAGAAGAGATTTTGAAGAACATTGGTCAACTGGACTGACAGTTCCTGATGGTTAATATAATGGTTTTACATTTTTCTCATTTGAAATCCGGTTTAACTTAAAAATAAGTTACGAAAGTAAAGTTACTAACTGCAATACTCAATTTCGTGTAAATAAATTAAGCATTAAATTCAACCCAGGCTCATTGGAAAAACATGCCTTTGCCGACATTTCTGCAAAATTATCAACCCAGCAGCACCGTTGTTGCTAAAAGGGACTGTTGCTAAAAGTTAATGCTCTATCGTGTTGGAAATATGCCCTACACCAAACCCAACCCTAGTGTTAACAAATGCAAAACCGATATAAAAACACATTTGTTGACAGCATTTGAATCGTCCTTTTGTATAGATTTGAACTCTTTCGTTGAACCGTACACGGGACTCGAACAGAAGCTCTTCACCTCTCAAGTACATCTCCATACCGCGTGAGCAACCAAACAAACTTACAATCTATAAAAACCCATAGAAATAAAGCTGGATATATCATGCTAACATTAAAAAGCATCAGTTTAAAATTAAAATGTTTTTTTTTTTTTTTTAAATCATAATATGGTGTATCTAGTGTTAATTTTTTTTTTGGAAACTGCAGTGATATGTACTTACTGGTACACATTTCACATCTTGCGAAAAAGTGCCCCCAGACACCAGGTAGAAAATTATATACTTGTATGTTACACAACAGTTTTAAAATGTTTTATCAAAACAGATGCAAATCTGTCAATATTTTTAGACATTGGTTGTTGTTGATAACACTACAATTCAGAAATTAAATGTGGTGAGTGGCATTAAAAGGTTAATGCTCTATCGCATTTGAAAATAACATAGCACCTACACAAAACCCTACCTTAAACCAAACTTGTAGTGTTAATGTAGGATAAAAACACATTTAAAGCAATATCATTGACTTGTGTTTAATAGGACTCAAACCCAAGTATTTTGTACTGCAATTGCAATGTTGTACTGGGTGGGCTATCGAGCAAGTTTACTATGTCGAAAAGCCATACGTACAGAGCTGCTTATGTGATGCAAATGACAAAATGTACTGTATAAGGAACACAAAGTCTTTTTTAGTCAATAATCTGCCCTGTAATCATAGTATGTTTAAAAAGGAACAACATTTGTTGTTGTTTTACTGTCAACAGTGTTCATTTCAGCTGGGAAAGTGTATAGTGTGTATATATATTTTTAGGAGTTTTACAGAAACACAGGAAGAGGCATGTTTTTTCAATGAGCCTATATTCATATTTTAAGATATTTATTCATTTTGAGATTTGATAACGATTTAACAGTCTTATGAAATAATTAGTGTTTTAAAGTGAGTTCTAAATTATAGCACAGACAATCTAAAAATGGGAAATAAAATGTACGATTTACATGCCACTGCAAGATCAAAGCATACTTATCCAAAAAACATGCTTTAACCATGGTACCATGCCCCCCAAAACATGTTAGTAGCTTACATGGTATGTTTTTGCTTGTACTTGTTCTTGGAGATGAATATGTATTCTTGACTGCAGTTATCGTGCCATACGTAGATGCCATCTGTAGACCTGAGGTTGAAAACAACCTGAAAATTCCTACAAGTCACACTTGCAAGCAGTCAGAGCACTCTCTAATAATTGCACCCAGTTTACTATTTCCACATTTCCGCTCCTCAATGTCAAACTATAGTACTCAAACAATCCTTGAGTTCAGTTGAAATGCACATGAAATTACATGCATGTGCACTTCCACTGATAAATTCTTAAAGTATAAAGGTCTGTTCATAACTGTCAAGGTACATTAGTTTAAGAATACTTCGAAGAATCTGTAATTGTTACAGTTGGATTTTTAAATAACATCTTTTTTGCTCAAACATCCACAATCACTTATTTCTTGCTTTGCATTAATACAATAAAAAAGCAGCTGGTAAATTATACTGTCACATATGTTGCCAAAGCAGACTCTGAAAAATTGCATTCATAACAGCTAGTTTACAGTATTCTGGTAGATTACTGCACAAAGCACTTTCTCATTACAGGTCCATTATGTGTATGTTTATATATACAAATGAAGTAAATTGTTAAGTCTTCATATAGAAGGCATATGTATATATTAAACTGTTGCTGTTGTCGTTTTTTAAACATCAGAAATAATACTTAAGCTAGTACATCAGAATGAGTACAGAGACTTTTTTTTTTGAATCAGACTCGTAAATGTCCAAAACACTCTGCTTTTGAGTCAGGACAACCGCCTATAGAGTTATTGATCCAGCAACACTCAATCCAGCTTCAGTCAGAAGGTGAAATAAGTTTGGTATAGAAGCCTCTCCCAATGCGTATACACATCTTGTGTACAGTGTGCAAAACAATATTATTCATACATAAAAGCTACAATATATTAGGGAAAATGATTTGCAGCCAGACTTTTGACAATCAGCCTAAAGCCTGATCTCCAGTCTGAAGCTTAATTTAGCTAAAAACAAGAAACTGTCTGAGACTGAAAATGTAAAGCTACTAAGCACAGCTTATTCCGTTTGAATGTGATATTAAGGATGAGGTTATCTGAAATTAAGGATACCACAATAATAGACTGTGTTTTGTTCTATAAAAGTTCTATAAATATGTTACTGAATTTCTTATAAGTTACACATAAATAGCGCATTATAATAAAATACATTTTTAGTTAGCCTTCGGTTAGTACTCTAGCAGCCCAAAGTATAGTTACTTCAGTTTTGTCACGAACACTAAGTATACGCCTTGTATACTCCGATTGATAGTGTGCACAAACAGAGATGTTCAACACAGACTCGAAGGTTTCATCGTTGGAGTATTTTATAGTAGTAGTATACTTTGAAAGGCTATTTGTCTGTGCTATTTCTCTTCAGAAGTTAAGGCTGCTAAAATTGAATGTGTCTACACTATTTCTCTTCAGAAGTTAAAGCTGATAAAATGCTATGTGTCTGCTCTATTTCTCCTCAAAAGTTATGGCCTATAAAATGCTATGCGTCTGCACTATATCTCCTCAGAAGTTATGGCTGATATAATGCTGTGCCTGCACTATTTCTTTTCAGAAGTTATGACCGATAAAATGCTATGCGTCTGCGTTATTTCTTCTCAGAAGTCATGGCCGATAAAAGGCTATGCGTCTGCACTATTTCTCCTCAGAAGTTATGGCCGATAAAATGTTATGCATCTCTGCTACTTCTCTTCAGAAGTTACGGCCGATAAAATTCTATGTGTCTGCACTATTTCTGTTTATAAGTTATGGCGATACAATGCTATTTGTCTGCGCTGTTTTTCTACAGAAGTAATGACCGATAAAATGCTATGCATCTGCACTATTTCTCTTCAGAAGTTATGGCCGATAAAATGCTATGCGTCTGCACTATTTCTCCTCAGAAGTTTTGACCGATAAAATGCTATGCGTCTGCACTATTTCTCCTCAGAAGTTATGGCCGATAAAATGCTATGCGTCTGCGTTATTTCTTCTCAGAAGTTATGGCCGATAAGTTATGGCAGATAAAAGGCTATGCGTCTGCACCATTTCTCCTCAGAATTTATGGCCGGTAAAATGTTATGCATCTCTGCTACTTCTCTTCAGAAGTTATGGCCTATAAAAATAAACGTGTTTGCACTATTTCTGTTCAGAAGTTATGACTGATAAGATGCTATGCGTCTGCGCTATTTCTTCTCAAAAGTTATGGCCATTAAAATGCTATACGCCTGCACTATTTCTCTTCAGAAGTTATGGCAGATAAAAGGCTATGCGTCTGCACTATTTCTCCTCAGAAGTTATGACCGATAAAATGCTATGCATCTCCGCTACTTCTCTTCAAATGTTATGGCCTATAAAATTAAATGTTTCTGCACTATTTCTGTTCAGAAGTTATGACTGAAAAAATGCTATGCGTCTGTGTTATTTTTTTCTCAGAAATTATGGCCGATAAAAGGCTATGCGTCTGCACTATTTTATCTTAGAAGTTTTGGCCGATAAAATGTTATGCATCTCCGCTACTTCTCTTCAGAAGTAATGGCCTATAAAATGCTATGCATCTGCACTATTTCTCTTCAGAAGTTATGGCCGATAAAATGTTATGCATCTCCGCTACTTCTCTTCAGAAGTAATGGCCGATAAAATGCTATGCATCTGCACTATTCCTCTTCAGAAGTTATGGCCGATAAAATGTTATGCATCTCCGCTACTACTCTTCAGAAGTAATGGCCGATAAAATGCTATGCATCTGCACTATTTCTCTTCAGAAGTTATGGCCGATAAAATGCTACGCGTCTGTGCTATTTCTCCTCAGAAGTTATGACCAATAAAATGCTATGCATCTCCGCTACTTCTCTTCAAATGTTATGGCCTATAAAATTAAATTGTGTCTGCACTATTTCTGTTCAGAAGTTATGACTGATTAAATGCAATGCGTCTGCGTTATTTCTTCTCAGAAGTTACGGACAATAAGTTATGGCAGATAAAAGGCTATGCATCTGCAATATTTCTCTTCAGAAGTTATGGCTGATAAAATTCAGCGTGTCTGCGCTATTTCTCTTCAGAAGTTATGGAAGTAAAATGTCTCTGCATTCAAACGTGGGTATCTATTGTTGTTGCGTCTTCAGTAGTTTGTTGTCTTTCAGTCTTTTCCTTTACGATTGTGAAACAATGAAACCAAGGCAGTGTTGCCACCTTGTGGATCAACGAATTAGGTCAAAAATCTTCAAAGCACATATGCAAAGGGAAAGTGTAAAGAATTTGTGTGTTTAACTCTGAGCTTTAGCGCACTAGCAGTGGGATTTAGCCTATTAGCTTAGCATACTGTAACACTAAACAAGAAGGAGATATAGCAGTTTGTGACCACTGGTGACGAGGAATAACATCTTGAAGGAGGTTAAGATCTTTCACAACAACGCCGCAAAAACCAAATGTGTGATACAATGTGTGCAAAAATGTTGCTGGCAGAAAACAAAGCAGAGTTTCTAGTTTACTTGCTAAGTGTCTCAAAGAAAACCCTGAATATGTTGTAATGTTTTGAAACTACAGCCCTGGCAAATCCAGTGATTTCATCCCCAAAAGCGCTCATCCTGATACCTTATAAACACAGTTATGTTTCCCATCGCACTGATAAAACCCAGAGCACCCTGACTCCTGAAAGCTGCAGTCGGATTTGATCAAACTTTAATGGGTTTCCAACATATTCAGCTTTTCTTGTTTTAGCCCACAGGTTTTTGACCTATTGTGACTAACAGCTGTGATGGACGTAGTTTTGGTGAGCACACCGGCAATTGTCTTCTTTTCTTGTACCTTACTTCTACCCTGGAAGCAACAGTGTTTCGTTTGGATGTACACATGTGAGTAATTCTGGAGATGGTCTCTTGTGATATTTTGATGTAATTTTAATCTCCTCAGAGCAGATGTGCACAAACAAAACTCTGTTGTATAAGACAGGCCTCGAGGAGCGGGGAATGAGAGGGCTTGGAGAATTTGCCGCAGAGAAAAGCCTCCCCTCCTCTCTTTTTCTCTCTCTCTCTCTTCAAGACAGGATGGCAGCAACAAAAAGATGTGCCAGGCTGCAGAGCTCCCATAATCTGCATGGATGGCTTTGCTGCATTTCCGCAGAGTCTGAGCAAACTCTTGGCCAAGCCTCACATCGCTGCTCAGGTCTGAATGCCTGAGGTTCCCTCTGTAGAGCCCAAATCTTCTGTCTTCTCTCTTTCATTTTGTTGCTTTTGTTATTCCTTGTCTAGAAAAACTGAAGGAAGGTAAGGGAATAGCTCAGCGGTTCAGGGAGTTATTTACTCACTCACACGTTGTTCTAAACCTGTATGACTTACTTTAAAAAGTTTTTTTTTTTTTTTTTTTTCAAAGAAAATCTTGACTTCTTTTTTCAGTATAATGGAGACTGGGACTCTCAAGCCTAAAAATGACATTGAAAGTATCATAAAAGCTGTCCATATTATGTCTATAGACTATATTCAAAGTCTTTTGAAGCCTTTGCGTGTGAAACAGACTGAAATGTCCTTTCCAGTCTGTTGATAACTGCTGAACTCAAGAATAGTCTGATCTGTAAACGAATCACTGGGTCTGAACATTAAAAAAAAGATTTGACATTAAATCACCAACGAGAGCTGATTTAGACATTAAGGTTTTGTGAACTATGACTTAAATTTCAGTATGTTTCTCACACAATGGGCTTGAGATATAGTGTATTAATCATATGGACAAATTGTATAATATTTGCATTCTTTTTGTTGCTTTTGTTATTAGTTTTCATGAAAAACTGATTGAAGTTAAAGGGATAGTTTACCCAAAAATGAAAATTCTACCATTAATTACTCACCCACATGTTGTTCCAAACCCGTACGACCTTCGGTCATCTTCGGAACACAAATTAGGATATTTTGATGAAATCAAAGAGTTTTCTGTCTCTGCATACACAGCAACTCAGCTGCCATGTTCAAGGCCAAGAAAGGTAGTAAGGACATCAATAAAATAGTCCATTTTATTAATTTTTGTGCATAAAGAAAACAAAAATAATGATTTTATTGACCTAAAAATGACAATAGAAATATCATAAAAGTGGTCAAGATGATGCATACGTACCATATTTCAAGTCATCTGATAGACACAGACACATAAAAAATTGGTTTAGAAACTATTTTTACTCAGAAATTGCTAGTAAATTTTATAAATTAATATGACGAAATGGCAAGGCCCATTCACACCAAAAAAAAAAAAAAAATTATTAGAAATAAAAAACTGAAAAGAACCCGTTGCATAAGTATTCATACCCTTTTCTGGGACACTCGAAATTTAGCTCAGGAGCATTCATGTTACTTCTAGATGTTACTACACTTTGAGTGGAGGTAAACTGTGGCAAATTCATTTCAATGAGTATGATTTAGAAAGGCACACACCTCTCAGAAAAGGTCTAACAGCTGAAAATGCATATCAGGGTCAAGATAACTGCCTGTAGAGCTCAGTGACAGACTTGCGTTAAGGCGATGATCTAGGGAAGAGTTCAGAAAAAAATCTGCTGCATTGAAGGTTCACAGAAGCATGTCGCCTCCATTATCCATAATGGAAGACGATGGAACAACTAGGACTCTAGAAAATGTCTGCCAGCCCCCATCCAATCTGACAGAGCTTGAGAGGTGAAAAGGTGAGGCAAAGAATGGCAGATAATTGCCAAATGCAGATGTGCAAAGCTTGTCACATCATACCCAAAAAGACTTTTTTTGGGGCTGTAAAGGTGCTTCAACTATGTACTGAGTTAAGGGTATGAATACTTAAGCAATGTACTTATTTCAGGGTTTAATTTTCAAATAAATTTGTAAAATTTGCAAATCTGGTTTTTGCTTTGTCGTTATTATGGTGTATGGAGTGTAAATTGATGTGGAGAAAACTAATTTAAAGCAGTTTAACATAATGCTGCAACAAAACAAAACGTGAATAAAATGAAGGGGTATGAATACTTTTGCAAGGCACTGTATATTAGCATTCACATTAACAGTTTTGTGGTCTGCCGCTTTAAATGCTAAAGCTCTTCAAAGCTCATCAGCTGGAAAAAAACAAAACAATAAAAAAACATTCTGATATTGATTCTGATGATAGTTGTTGGTGTGGATTTTGGTATTATTTTAAATTCAGAATGACTTTTAAAACTATATTGTTACCGTTATTGTCCTTAGTGTGAATGGTTTGTTTTATTTTGTAGCTTTGTCTGAAAAACTGAAACTTTCCATCCAGTCTGCAGTTAACTGCCGCAAGTGAATCACTGAATCAGTGAGTTGAACTCAAGAACTGAATCAGTCTGCTTTGTAAATGAATCACTCTGTCTGAACTGGATCAACAGAAAAGATACATCCAATAACGTCAAGATTTTGTGACTTATGACTTAAACTGCAGTCTGTTTCTGTCACTATCTGTCGCATGAACTTGAAATATACTTCATGAATCATATGGACAATTTTTATGATACTTTTATGGTGCTTATTTGTCATTTTGAGGCTTGACAGGTCCTATTCACTTTTGTTACTTTTGTCTTCCACTGCAGAAAGAAAATGTTAAAAGTTTGGAACGACATGAGGTTGAATACATTTTTTTTTTCTGTGAACAAAGGTCAGTTGATTTCACATTTATTTAAAGCATTAGATAGTTTCAGATGATTTTCTGCAGTGCATTGTCCTACAAGGAGCAACATACTGCAGTGTCACTCTTAAGAGCTATTAAAGTGCTTCCCTATATCTCATGGTTATAAACTTGCACATAAATAATAATGACTTTAGGTAAAGATGATTAAAAACAAATTCTAAGAGTCTGCTAGGGTGTTATCCGCGTCCCTCTGGGAATCATTATGCGTCTTTTTATAACCTTTCCTTCTTAAGTTGTTGGAAAGGAATTAGAAAAAGTATCGGTATCGACACTGATTAGTTAGATGCACTAATTCTCCATGCAGAATAAAGTCATCAAGCCATTAATGAAGGGAAAATTAAAAGCTTTTCTTGGCCACTTGTTTTTCATTCCCCATTGCTCAGGGCAAAATGGTTCCTATGGAGTGCTTTAGTGAGGAGCCTGTAAGCAGGCTCATGATGGCAATGCCAGCGGAGAACAGATGGAAGAAGGACTCCTAAAGAGAAAACCCCCTAAAGCATCTGTTAACCACCTTTGATCAGCCATACATTTTTTAATGGCTAAGGGGAAAGATCTCCATTTGATAGATCGATCGCTCGATTGTTTCTAATCTATGGTCAGTGGGTGTTTTGTGTAGTCTTGTGTGACCTTTTTAAGATGAGCAATTGTGTAAGAGTCAATGGCATTTAATGGTTAATTTAATGACTCGTTTAATTTAATCTGAATCATTATTTTTGATACATTTTAACATATTTATCAAGGAAAATATGTATTATTTATTTATTTAGTTATCTGATAAAAGAAATATCATGATTTTATATATGTGATGTGACACCTATATTTTCTGTCTGATTGCATTCTTTTCAGTTAAAAATGGGTTTAAATGCATAAAAAAGATGACATATATAAAAAGTACCTCTGCCATGTATGTACTCACTTTGACTTTTCAAAAAACATAAGTTGTCTGTAATTTTTATGTTATTAAAACTGTCAAAATATCATGTGGTGTGACCGTCCGGCCATAACTTCTGTTTTAGAAACATCTGTTCATATATAATCATATATAAAATTGGAAAGCATTTGTATTTATATTTCCATCATAATATACAAACAAACTTTATCCAATGATGATTTATGAAATGTCATGTGGTGCGACCATCAAAAAAAAAAAAAAAAACGACCATTTTGGGACTTTATGTTAAAATTCATTCAAAAATAGGATGTTGCATCATGTAACAATTTGCCAAGGATCCATTAAATCATCAAGCAGATTTGTAACTCTCTTTCAAATTTGAAAAAAAATAAAATAAAATAAAATAAAAAAAATAACGGTTGGTATGTAGTTACCACCTTTAGATATCATGTGGTATGACCTCAATAAAAAACAATAAATATTAAGATATTTCTACACTTATTTACTTTTATTTCAAATCTCCTTGTGACCTTTTGTGGAAAGCTAGCTTGTTTTGTTCAGGTGGCCAATTCTGTGCCTGTGATTTTGACTTAATTTGAAATATCACAAATATCACTGTCATGTAGTGCAACCAAATATCATGTGGTGCGACCACTGCAGAGTGTTTTCAATTATGGATTCAGATGGGAAGTTTTTGTGCTTTTATATTCAATTGATGGTTTATATACATAAAAAATATTTTAGCACAAAATAAACATCAATGAACATCAGAAGGTACCATGAAAAGACATCAGTACACACCATTTTTCAAATTCAAGTTTACCAGCATTAATCTACTCTCCTGTCTGGTTTATTTGTCGGACAAATGATGGATTCTGCGTTATGATTGGTCAGATTGCCTGCCTTTGACCAATAATAGCAATAACTGTATTAAATTAAAAATAAAATATCTAATTTCTGTGGTTGGAATACAAAATACTGCTACAGTACGCTTAAGTGAATGCCATTTTTAAAACCTTTTGTATTCGCTTTATGCAATTTACATGAAAAAATAAGTCTGCTACATTTAAGAACTCTGAAATTGTACAACAAAAATTTGAGATCATTATTTACAAAAACTCTAAAGAAATGCAAATACTTTGTTTCTAAACACTTTAATTATTGTGAACATCTAAAAAAATGATAAGCATGTCAAGGAAATTAATTCATTTTAATAAAAAATCATGGTCGCACCACATGACACTTTTTAAGGCTACAGCCAGTTCATCTAGATGAAAAAGCACTAAAACCACTTAATTCATTTTTTTATATTAATTTATGTGTGCACAACATTCCTAATGTTTGAACAATTACAATAGATGTTATTATTTTTTGTATTTTAAAATTGTCCTGTCAAAAATCCTCATACACCAATAGACAAAAAACTGAGCATCATGGCATTGACCAAAAAAAAAAAAAAACTTGTGGAGATTCAGCCAACTGGTTTAGGTTTGGCCATTTCTGTAACTTCCTAATAGCTGTGAAATCTTCTTTGGAATGCGTTCCTGTGATCCGGAGGTATGTATCATCGGATTTGCATGCAAACTGCTACAGGACCGTTTTGTTATGCCACATCTGCTGCTATAATTCCACAGACAGTTCGGAAGGTAAAGGTTTTTATAAAATCTGTTTTGTGTGAGCTTTCGACATGTTGTTCACCTGCTGGCTTATCCATAGCAGGGAGAGGGAGCAACATGGTCAATGTTTTCCTTATGATAGGTGGGGACCTCAATGCCTATTTATTCTAAAGAAACTGAAAGCACAGAGATCTGTTTGAAATATAGGAGAATGCATTGAAAGTCCAGAACAGTCAGTGTATTAGTTACAGTTCTTCACCTTCACGCTGAATAGAAGCGTATAGACAGCAGGCACACTGTACTCTGCATCACCAGGAAGAATGAAATGTCAAACTCAATATATATCAATGTAAAGCCAAGACTTCGGTGCTAAACGAGAAGCGCTGCTTCATACATTCATACAAGCGAAACCAGTATCGGATTCCTTGAAGAAACTTATTTTTAATCTGTTCCCAAAGGAATTGGATATGCAGATATCTGTTTCTCAGAGCAAAACAACTTACAACTGCTGCATTTATTCATAAATCTCAGGTTGGCCAGAGTAGATAATACCTGCAGGAGAAGGGAAATAAATATTTTTCAGAATTAAATCATTTTTCACCATGTGCCAAATAAGAACATGTTATGAAGTGTGTTTCACCACATACAAACTATGTGCAACTTTCACAGGAATTAACTTGTCAGACATCAGGATTTATCCAAGTTAATTTGGGGTGAGTATTTTTATTTTTTATTTTGTAAACAAATGAATATTTCTATTCAGCAAGGATGCATTACAGAGGACATATTGTGAAAATCTGACTTTTTCTGTGTTAAGTGCTATAATCGTGTCCCCGGTGAAAAAGGACAATCCAGTAACTTTGTTTTGGTAAGCCTTTTTTTGCAAGCATGTGAAAAAAACAAGCAGCTGAGATTTTGCTCCCCTAGTGATGTAGAAAGCAGATCTTATTATAATATTATAATGTTTTTGCAAGCGACAATGGTGTACCAGTTCTAATGCCATTACCTTCACAGACATAGCTGACTTATGTGTTTTTATTATGAACTTGTGTGTATTTGACAGTTTAAGCGCAATAATACATGAAAGAGAAGTTAGTTTAGTAGAACTAAACAGATGTTTTTGGCAGAGTATCTTAGGTACAAGCTATAAAGGCACAGCAGAAAAGGGGGTGGAGAGCAGCAGCTCATTTGCATTTAAAGAGCATGCATGAAACTAAATGTTTCTGTTTCCACTAAAAATAGGCATTTTCAAACTTATAAAATAAATGATCTGTGTGGAATTTTGAGCTGAAACTGTACAGACACATTCTGGGGACACCTTAACCTATATTACATCTTGTAAATAGGGGATCAATAGTGACAGTAAAGACATTTAAAATGTCACAAAAATAATTTCATTTGAACTTTCAATTCAAACAAGAATCCTGAAATACATGTTCAATGATTTCTATAAAAAATATTATGCAGCACAATTGTTATCAACATTGATAAGAAATGTTTCTTAAGCATCAAAACAGCATATTAGAATGATTTCTGAAGGATCATGTGACACTGAAGATTGGATAAATGATGCTGAATTTTTTGTTGTTTTCAGTCAAACTCTGATATGCTTAATACCAATATAATATTTAGCAAATGTTTTCTGTTACGGTTTCTGGTAAACAGGTCCTAACAAGTGGAAATGTGTTTCATCTGTTGGTTTCTGAAATATTCTGAAATATCACTGGACTGAAAGTACCTCGTGTTTATTAACCATCAAACATGGACTGGTTAGGACATCCAATTAAACATAAACAAACAAACTTGACATCAAATAACTAAATACCAACACATTCTCACTCCCAACTCGCCACATATTGACGCTTGGCCACTTTTTGATCCACAGGGTACCCCTTTAGCGCCATTTTTGGTGTGTGTATCTTTTTGAATATGATATGTGTGGGAGCGAGATCATTTTCAGTGATTAAAACCTTATGATTTACTCTGTTCTTCACATAAAGATATTGGAGGACTTGGAATGCAAGGATAGCATATAAAAGGATAGTGCGATAAAGATATCGTTTTCCTTGACTTTATATTACATTTTTACTAGAGCTGTCACGCAAATTCATTTTAACGGCACTAATTTTATTAACGCGCGATTAACGCAGCATGCATTTTCTGTTTGACCCACTACCTAGTCCATAGTTAAAGAAATGGATGCACAGTGTTGCCAACCTAGCGAAAAGTGTCTAGCAACAATACATAAACACATGATTGGACAAACCTAATATAGTTTCTGAGGCTCTCCGGTTTTGCCGAATGAGCGCAATATATATCTGCGTCTTCTCTGTTCAGCGAGCGGCAGAGGAGCAACGCTTTCAGTTAAACCAGATATTATGTTGCTTCCAGTGCTTGAAGTGGGCACTTCTTCCATATTTAATGAATGCAAGCGGAGTCGGTCTACTTTTGCTGTGGGGTTGATGCGTAAAGCCACTTACGAGTATGCAAACGAAAACGGCGTATTAAATGCACGTCAAACACATGCATAATTGCATATCATATGCACGCCAAAGTTAATTTCAGCTTATTAATAGCACGCCAAATAGAAACAGAAAATCGTGCTAGTGTGCATTTTCATGAGACCAGGCTCTCGAATCAGTACATTATAACGAAAACAATACCTTAAAAGAATAAAAGAAGCAGGTTTTTGCGATCACATAACTTTAAACGGGTAAACTCCTAAAAAGTCAAAGGATCGTGAAGGCATTCAAACAGGAAGTTAAAAACAACTATAATAATGCAGGGAATAGTGACTTTATGTCCAAATGCCGGTAAATGATTCTTTTCAGCGATTGAATCATGATCATAATTCAGGATTTTTTTCAGTTATTATTTCATATTACTTTGGTTGTCTGATAACAGAAACACTAAAATATAACAATGGAAACAGTTTTGTTGAGAACTTGGCTGCATCAAATGACAGTATGTGGGCACCGAGAGGCAAACAAATGTAATAATAAATGTACATTTTGCATGTTCAGAAGAAGTGAGCTGCCCTGTCCTACAAATAATGTAAACAGGCTTGTGTATGTAAATTGCTCAGTGCAAAGAAAGAAAAGTAATGGGAACCTGGTATTTCTATGTTCTTTTTTCTCCATGTGTCGAATAGACATAAACAAGTTATTTGAAAAACATCTATGTCGAGTATGGTTTCACTAATAATAAACACATATTTGCTTAAAGCATCCATATTTGTCCATGCCAATGTTGATTAGAGTATTAAAAACTTTAAAAAGTATTAATTTAAGGTACATTTAGAACAGATAAAAATGTGCAATTAATCGCGAGTTAACTCATGACAACCATACGATTAATCGCGATTTAAAAATTTAATCGATTAACAGCCCTAATTTTTACCTTTTATGGTCAGTTTTTGCAATAAATACCTGCCACTGTACTTTTTTAAAATTGTTCAGAAGTGGGTAGGTTTTGGGTAGGGGTGGGGTTAGGTGCTCCAAAATATGTATGAACATATAAATTTATATAAAACAGTTTTGCAAATGCATGCAAACCAGTAAATGTGACACACAATGCAAAAAAATAAAATAAATAAAATAAATAAATAAACTAGAAACAATGGAGGACCCTGCACATCCAAAAGCAACACTAAAGGGGTACTCTGAGTGTCAAAAAGTAACGCCAAGGGTTCCTGACTAAGTGTCAATATGTGACGAGTTGGGAGTGAGAACGTGTTGTAAATACAGACATAAAGTTTGAGAAAATGTTCAACCCCAAAATGGAAATCTGCTGAAAATGAATTTAATGACCCACAGGCCATCTGAGATGAAGTCTGATTTGGAGAAATGTTGCATTACATCACTTGCTCACCGTTGGGTCCTCCGCAAAGAATGGGTGCTGTCCAAACAGCTGATAAAAACATCAAAGTAATCCACAAAACTCCAGTCCATCAATTAATGGTTTCATGTTGATGTAATAATATCCTAAATATACACTGACCACAGTCCCCACCTGTATTTGTCTAAGAATCCCATGGCCACTTCCCAGTTTGGTGGCTCTAATTCAGTGTTAATTCTCTCATGAAGGTGTTCAGATTCACAGCTTGTTACGGGCTCCAACTTTCCCTGCCAACTCTGCCTTAATCTCCAGTCTGGCCAGGGCTCTTGGGGTTTGTCTTTCATGACTTGAATTTATTTTTTTCCCATAAATAATTCAGTGTTTTGCATCGACTAAGTGCCATATGCTTAATACGCAGGACCTAAGACAACGGTGCTTCCTGCATGTTAATACTGGATCGACTTTCTCTTGTTAGGGGTCCACTTAAATGAGCAACCCTGAAATTCAGTTTTTACAAAGATCTTCAGTCTTCTCTGTGTTCAGCTATCTGATAAAATGGCAAGAAGTTTGATTTCAAATTGTAAAAATGAAATATCTATAATATTGAATTACTGTGACTTTCACATGCTCAATATTCTGGTATTTTTCATGCCAGCGGTCATTTATTGACCAGGCAATAAATCAGGACAGGATTACCAGCAGATGCCTGAGGCTCTAAACTTACAGGAGTGTTAACCTCATAATCGAAATTAATGACGAAAATTGTTGTTTGCAAATGTTTTTGTCACAGTTGCAAGATAACAAAAATGCACATCATGATGATAATTACATGGTTTTAATTAAAACTATTGTACTGTTAACATAAATATAACAAGAAAAGAATAGCACTGCAATATGTTAACAATGCGTTAACAACGTTTTTGAAGAAGAAAAATCATCATGAGTGAATGAATACTGGTAAATGTAAGTGCTTTGCTAGTGGCTTAATTAACTCACCCAAACACATCCTAGACAAATGAGGATAATATGTACATAAAATGTAATAATAAATACTGAGTTATATACAACATACATCATACAAACATATTTAAGCACAAAAAAGATGCAAATACACAAAGGAAAATTAATTATGTGCTAGAGAATATGTCTTGAATATGTGCTGTCAGTACCAATGCACTAAAACACAGACAATGATTATTTTACAAAAGGCTACTCATCAAAATGATATTTTAGGAGCTCAGTGTTCTTAAAATCAATGCTGGTCCCAAGGGCCTGAAATCAGTGAGAAAACAACTATTTTATAAGTCTGGCATAAAAAGGTTGTGCGAAATCAAACGATTTTGCTGCCAATTCACCAAATTGCAAAATGCTTCTATTGCTGCTTCATGATCATGTATCAAAAATGCAGCACTCAAGTTAAAATACCCAGTGGAAAAACATGCCACAACCAACAGCTTTGAAAAACTTCAAAAATGTACTTACACTTACAATTCACTTCAGTTTCCAGCAAAAAAAAAAAAAAAAGACTGGAGGAGGCAGTAAAACAGGGCAGGTTGTTGAAATAATAAAGACATTTTTTTTTTTTTTGCGTGGCCTTGCCAGGGTATGTCATGAGCTCAAAACACTTTTAGATTTTAACATTTGCATAACATATACAGCTCCTTATGTAATGATTTTTTGTTGGAGTAAACTTGCTCTGTAGCACACCTGGTACGGTGATGTGCTTGTAATACAAGCACACGAGTATGAGTCCAGTTTGACAAATGAGCTCAAGACATTTAGAAACAAGGTAAAATAGCATAGTTGCTTATACAACTGCATTTTTGTCTTGTGTTTTATTTATTTATTTATTATTTGTTTGTTAACTTTATATGCGTTTAGTGTAGGTGGTACATTATTTTACATTTAATTTCCGAACTGACTACTGGCAATACGTAGATGAATCTGCGTAATAAAATGTTGGCACAGTCACATTTATCTGTTTTGGAAAAAAAAAAAAAAAAAGAAAGCTTTTTCGCCCAACTCACTGGACATTTGACTTTAAAACTGCTGTGAAATGTAGCTGTATATACAGAAGAAGAGTGTCCTCTTCTGTTCAAACTACTTTCTTGACAGTTTAAAAGTCCAAGCCCTTTGCTACTAATTCAAAAATGTCACTTTAGAACTAGCAAAGGAACGCTGAGTTGCTTCATTAAAAGCTTATTGTTTTACTGTATTAAAAGCTCAATGTATTATATAGAGTATTACGAGAGAGATGGACTGAGCGAGTGTGATTACCCGCATCTGATACAGCAATCATTCTTCAGCTCAGTCTCATATTCACAATAAAACATTAGTTTGAATGTCCGCTGAGGAAAACAATATCTTTGTCGTACTATCCTTTCATCTGCTATCCTTGCATCTTGCTAGGCGATTCAGTCAAAAGTGCAAAGGCAGCGCTCTGATGTACAGCATTAGATTTACATAAAATATAATGTGATGAGATTTTGCCATCAGCCAAAACTCTTTGCTCTGGAACAAATAATAGATTAATGAGACAAAAGACTGCTGTTAGATTTACAAAAAAATTATTATATCTCATTTAACTACTATAGAAACATTAAAGCCAGTGGCAAATTCAATTGCAATGGATTTGGGTGGATTATACAATTGCAATGGATTTGGGTGTCCGCCACCCGAATACTCGCTGTGAGAAATGCTGCAAGCAGAGTGATAAAAACCGTAAAACGTTTCCAATATTACTTGAAAATCACTTGTCTCAGCCAATCAGATTCAGGGACCTGATCTATCTATCTATAACGCAAAAACTAAATCTTTGTAAAGGCCCCCCAAGGGCCTTAAAAACAAAAACATGCTCTGGTGAAACATCTACAATCATATAATGATATATTAGTGATATATTGCTTCCAAAACAAGTATTTAGTCAGAAAATGGAGCCATTTTTGAATGGCTCACGATGGAAATAAATGCTTTTAGCAGTCAGATGGTGTAATTACAACATCAATGGGGCAAAAATAATTTGATCTGGCCCTGCATTAAATGCACCATAATTCCAAGTGTATAAAACCAATCAGATTTTCCCTAAAGTTATTTGCTTTAAAGTTAAAAGTGATAAAGACAAAGTAACAGGCTGTTTGAATCTCTGCCCTGAAAACACAAGCTTTCTGTGTTCGCACCTGTTTCCTGCTCTTCATCCCTTTTAACATACAACACTGTTCCTCCGGTCCCCGCGGTCTTGGCCGTATGAACACGTTAGCGATGGCAGCTTGTTGGACAGCACTGGAAAGAGCTTCCAGGCTCCCGGCAGGAGGCTCCTTCACTGTCAGCTTTCTGTGGCGAGCAGCGTTGTGGCTTGTCACGTCTCCTGCGTAGGGCTGATCCTCCAGCCATCTGTCCTCAGTCGTCTCCTGCATGGCCCCGTCCCCTTCCCTCTGTGACACACGCAGTAATTACAAACACCAGGCCGACAGAGGCCAGCGTGGGCCGCGGCATGGAGGCCATCTCGGTTACAGTGTCACTCAGGTTACCCACCAAGATTTAGTTGCATGCATGGAGGCAATTTTCTGATGAATACGACCCCTAAAGCTTGAGAAGCCAGGGATGATGGCCTTATGCTGGAAGTTATGTCCTAATAAACACAGCATTTGGCCTTTTTCACACCACACATAAATCTAATTTGTTTTGCAAATCCCATCTTTAGGAGTGATAGCTCATACTGGCATTTTCCAAATGTGTTTATTTAGACGGTATAATCACTATATACTATTTCTACAGGTAAGAAACAAACAGCTAGAAATCTTACTTCAATTCTTCTTCTTTTTTTATATTGTATTTGATGAGAAAACTAAAAAAAATCAGACCATAATAGCAAATATATAACATTTCTACAATCTAAAAACGTAAAAAAAAAAAAAAAAAACTTGAAATCTACTTTAAATTCGAATTAAATTAAATATCTGATTATAATAGAAATAATATTTATGTGGGTTGGATTTAATTTAGGATTAATTTTCTTTTTGATTTATTACATTTTAATATATTTGCTTACAAAAGTCATTGTAAAATTAGTATTTTTTTTTCTTTTAAGGCAAACAAACAGATTTATAAAAAAAAATAGACAGACAGAGAGATAGAAGGTAAAACAATGAACGTCATGGCCTCAAAACTATACAAAATTTTAATATGACAAAAGCTGAACAGGAAAATTTACATTTTTGGTTTTTAAATGTCTTCAATTTCAACGATTTTACACTGTCAGCAGCCAAAAACTCACAATACAAACCTAGCTATTTGAATTGCTGCAAATTCATCCATATCCAATGTAGCTGTGGTTGTTTTTCTCTCTAACTTGTGTAGTTTTGTTCATGGTTGTTTGAAGATGAGGCCATGTCACACAACCTGTCCATTTTGGCATTTGTCTGCTTTGGCCAGCGTCTAGCAGGTGACATATGAACCGTGCCAAAGTACCACAGGGTTTGATTGAATTGGCAAAAGCTTGAAGTCTTTCCTTTTCAAAGTTGACATTTATGCTGCTTTTCAAACTATACAAAATTATGTGATTTGTTTATCAGTTTCATTCAACATTGCATTTCATTCTATGCATTTAGCATTGTTTTCTCCTGCTGTCTGTGGCTCCAACAGACATGTAAACCAGTTGAGGACTTGATTAGGGTGTATATAAACTGGTGAGGGGGACTGTTTATGTGTGTTTCATTTCCTGGTGATCTCGGACACCTTACTGCAGTCCAGTTTCTTTTTTCTTGTCCAAGTGATGAGTTTTATGTAAGAGAAGAGAGGAATAAACTAAACTGGTGTAACAGGATGTCTTATGAGTTTTCACCCACCACTGGATCCTAAGTTTCGCTCTATAATCTGGTGTTTTAGCTTGACTCATAGCCTAGGGCAAATTACTGCATAAAGAAGCAAAAACTCACTCACTTTCTGATAAACTCCCACATTATAACAAGTTATTTGGATAACAGGGATTATGAGACATTGCTTTGCACAGCAGTTCAGTAAACAGGAAGTTGAGTAATATGAAATAACTTACATTAGATGCAATACTGCCTGATTTTTACCCCTGTTTATCAACAAAATTAATTTCAAATGAAACCATTGCAGAACTACAGCACCCAGTAGTGTTTTATGTCTGGATGATTCAGTGTTTTTGACCAAATAGGCTGAGTAAATGATTTAATAACACTGTCATAAAGTCAGTCACTTGTTTTGTTCCTGAATGAATCAGCATTTTTGAACAAACTGGTTGAGTGAATGATACAATGACTCATAACTCCCAATAATAAGTGCTTGTTTTGCAACTGGTAAAAATGTGTTCTATACAGCATGAATGTGTCTAGTATGTTTTATTTACTGAATCTGCTTTTTTAATGAATCTGTTCAGCAAGATTGATTCAGTGATTCACTGATAAGGTAGTTACTTTTGCAATGATTGAAAGCAAGCTCGCTATAATGTGAATTTGTGTAGTATGAATGTAATCTGGACATACTATATTTGTCATGTTGTGACTGACCAGTGGTTAAATTAATCTGTTAAATGAATGATTCAATGATTCACTTATAAAGACAGGCATTTTCTTTGTTACTGACTGAATCAGCTATTTAAACGAATCAGTTCAACAAATGATTCAGTAACTCATAAAGACAGGCTGTGTCTGAAATTGCTTAAATTCATCTGAAATCAGTTTGAATAATTCAATGATTCACTTATAAAAACAGGCATTGTCTTTGTTACTGAATGAATCAGCATTGTCTTTGTTACTGAATGAATCAGCTATGTAAAAAAATCAGTCCAACGAATGATTCAGTAACTCATACAGACAGGCTGTGTCTGAAATTGCTAAAATTAATCTGAAATCGTTTGAATGACTCAATGATTCACTTATAAAGACAGTAATTTGCTTTGTTACTGAATAAATCAGCGATTTGAACGAATCAGTTCAACAAATTATTCAATAACTTGTAAAGACAGGCTGCATCTGAAATAACTGAAATCCATCTAAAATTGGTTGAATTCAATAACTCATATAAACAGGCTGTGTCTGAAATTCGTCTAAAATCGGTTGAATGATTCAATGGTGTACTTATAAAGACAGTCATTTACTTTGTTACTGAATGAATCATATTTAAACTAATCAGTTCAACTAATGATTCAATAACTCATAAAGACAGGCTGCATCTGAAATTGCTAAAATTCATCTGAAATCGGTTGAATGACTCAATAATTCACTTAAAAAGACAGTCATTTGCTTTGTTACTGAATGAATCAGCGATTTTAACAAATCAGTTCAATGAATTTTTCAATAACTCAGAAAGACAGGCAGAATCTAAAATTCGTCTGAAATCGCTTGAGTGATTCAATGATTCACTTATAAAGACAGTCATTTCCTTTGTTACTGAATGAATCAGCGATTTGAACAAATCAGTTCAACAAATTTTTCAATAACTCATAAAGACAGGCTGCATCTGAAATTCGTCCGAAATTGGTTGAGCGATTCAATGATTCACTTATAAAGACAGGCTGCATCTAAAATTCGTCTGAAATTGGTTTAGTGATTTAATGATTCACTTATAAAGACAGTCATTTTCTTTGTTACTGAATGAATCAGCGAATTTGAACGAATCAGTTCAACAAATTATTCAATAACTTATAAAGACAGGCTGCATCTGAAATCGCTGAAATTCATCTAAAATTGGTTGAATTCAATAACTCATATAAACAGGCTGTGTCTGAAATCACTGAAATTCATCTAAAATCAGTTAAATGATTCACTTATAAAGACAGTAATTTTGTTTGTTAATGAATTAATCAGCGATTTTGAATGAATCAGTTCAACGAATTATTCAATAACTTATAAAGACAGGCTGCATCTGAAATTTGTCTGAAATTGGTTTGGTGGTTTAATGATTCACTTATAAAGACAGTCATTTGCTTTGTTACTGAATGAATCAGCGATTTGAACGAATCAGTTAAACTAATTATTCAATAACTTATAATGACAGGCTGCATCTAAAATTCGTCTGAAATTGGTTTAGTGATTTAATGATTCACTTATAAAGACAAAGTCATTTGCTTTGTTACTGAATGAATCAGTGCAAATCAGTTCAACGAATGATTCAATAACTCATAAAGTCAGGCTGTGCCCTGGAATGTCTAAAAATTCATCTGAAATGATTCAAAGATTCACTTATAAAGAGTTATTTGCTGTGTTACTGAATGAATCAGCTTTTTGAATTAATCAGCTCCATGAATGATTCAATAACTCATGAAGACAGGCTGCATCTGAATTCGGTTGAATGATTTATTGAGTCACTTATAAAGACAGTCATTTGCTTTGTTACTGAATGAATCAGTGCAAATCAGTTCAACAAATTATTCAATAACTCATAAAGACAGGCTGCGTCTGAAATCAGTTGAATGATTCAAAGATTCAATTATAAAGACAATCATTTGCTTTGTCACTAAATAATTCAGCTATTTAAATTAATCAGTTCAGCGAATTATTCAATAACTCATAAACACAGGCTGTGTCAGAAAATGGTTAAATGATTCAAAGATTCACTTATAAAGACAGTAATTTGCTTTGTTACTGAATCAGCGATTTTTAATGAATCAGTTCAACGATTGATTCAATAACTCATAAAGACAGGGTGTGTCTGAAATTGCTACTCTTTGAAACTTTTTTTTATAATAATCAAAAAAGCATGTTCTTTGATACTGAATGAATCAGCACTTTGAATTAATCAGTTCAAACTGTTTGCCTACTCTTTTTCATAAAATATTATTATCACATTTTTTTGCCTATTATATAGTAGGGACGTATGCAGTTTTGGATGCAGCCACAGTCACTATTTAATATAGCGTATTTGAACAAATTGGTTGAATTAATGATTCAAATGACTCACTCACTTGTCACCATCTACTGCTATAACTGTTTTTGTTTTTGACTGTGAAGTACAATCTTCAGTCACACTTCAGCAATCTTAAAGTGTTCATGTGATGTAAATAATTTCAAATTTCTGAAGTGTTTCTGCGTGATTACAGAACATGTAAATATTTTGTGGAGCTGCTTATACATACACATTAGCATTAGTTTTACTACAGTAATCACTTAAAATATGTGTTTAACACAGACACTGACAAATAAAGTGTTACACAATTCTCGTCTGTCTTTCTCTTTCTCATTCAGATCACCTCACTCTCAGACTAACACTAGAACTAACACTTCCACGTCCCACTAAGCTAATTCATCCCGCCTGCGGTGCTTCAACAAAGCTCTGGGATTCTTTTAAGTCACATTAATCAGATCTTTGCGGTTTAAGGTGGAAGTTGACGAAGTGTTTTTCCTCTTTATCCCATTTTGGTATTCATAGTCCACAGATGACACAGACACATGTGAGTGGACACCGCAAAAGTTCACCCACACAAAACCTTTCAAAACCTGTTAGCCATCACATCGAGGAGCTAAAACTCTCATTAACATATTAAATGAAGTGTGACACATTTCGTAGGGGATGACTTCCCATCGGTAATTAGGCCCCTGAGTCAGACGCGCAGCAGCAGAGGTGAGCCGCCCTTCAGCACTGACAAAAGGGGAGGTGAATCGACTAATGAGAGAGAGCTTGTCTATGACTGAAACAGATGGACCTGTTATGTGCGAACACTAATATGTTACAGATAATTGCAGTCAGGGAAATAAGGTGCAAGAAAAGGCCACAAGTTTGAGGAAAACTGGTTAAAAGGAAATCACATGTCAACCTGACAATGTCAGAAATTTAAGGTAGGTGGCTGTAAATTATCCAAAAAATACTGTATTACAGCTTCAAGTGCAATGATGCAATAATGGAATTCAAAAAAAGGTGTGAATGGGTTTAGATTGACGACTTTCTAGGTGAAGCTACTTCAGAAAGTGAATCGAAGAAGCAAATGGAAATAGCTATTGAGAGCTCAGATAAATAACGAAATGCATTGCTTATGCTTCTTTGTGAAATGTCTGAAGCCCTTCACAAAGCACGTTTTTCTTCGCGAGCTTTTCAGTGTATCCTTGAAATAAGCTTTGAATCCAGTTGAAATAATTGTAAAGTATAAGTACCTTTCAGAAATGCTGAATTCACAAGTGTTACGTTTCAGTGCAATTAAAGATCTATAGTCTCCAACTCCATTGTGTTACAGATAAAGTATATAAAGAACGAGGCTTCTGGACTATTCCAATGTCAATCACATTTGTGACCCTGGACCACAAAACCAGTCATAAGGTTAAATTTTACAAAACTGAGATGTATGCATCATATGAAAGTTCAATAAATAAGCTTTCTATTGATATATGGTTTGTTAGGATAGGACAATATTTGGCCGAGATACATCTATTTGAAAATCTGGAATCTGAGGGTGCAAAAAAATCAAAATACTGAGAAAATCACCTTTAAAGTTGTCCAAATTAAGTTCTTAACAATGCATATTACTAATCAAAAATTACATTTTGATATATTTATAGTAGGAATTTTACAAAAAATCTCCATGGAACATGATCTTTACTCAATTTCCTAATGTTTTTTGGCATAAAAGAAAAATCAATAATTTTGACCCATACAATGTGTTTTTGGCTATTGCTACAAATATACCCCAGCGACTTAAGACTGGTTTTGTGGTCCAGGGTCACATTTGTAAAATGAGTTCAGATTGTTTACTACCAAATGCTATTTGCAAATGGAACTAGTTAGCACTAGTTTAGCTAGTTAGCACGGCCCCCTTCTGTTTAGCACTTGTTGGTAGATGCTATAACTAAACTCTTAAAAGTAAAAGTTCCTTATTAGCATTAAAGAGCACATATTATGCCATCTCAGCTCAAAATACCCCACAAATGATTTATTATATCATTTTGAAAATGCCTATTTTGAGTGAAAGCAGAAACACGTTTTCGTGCAAGACTCTTTAAATGCAAATGAGCTTCTGCTCCCCGCCCCCTTTTCAGAGTAGGGCTGTGCCTTTATAGCTTGTACCTCAGATACTCTGCTAAAAACACCTGTTTGGTTTTGATTATCATGTCTATCGCGTTAAAATCGTGCATTTTAAAGCCATATCAGTTCTGATAACTTCTGATACATGTTTTTTTTTAAGCGCAAACATCAGAAGCATGTACAGTACTAAATTAAGTTCTCTTTTATGTCTTATTGTGCTTAAACTGTCAAATACACACAATATTATGTTAAAAACACTCATGAGTTATAAAAATACAGTCAGTTATGTCTGTGAAGGTAAACAGTTGGGAAAGAAATCATGAAGAACCTTTGACATCCATGCACTCTTAAATAAAGGTGCTTCAAAATGTTCTTCAAGCGATGCCATAGAAGAACCATTTTTGTTTCCACAAAGAACCATTCAGTCAAAGGTTTCTTTAAATAACCATTTCTTGCTTACCTTTTTATAATCTAAGGAACCTTATTTGCCACAGAATCTTTTGTGAAGCAGAAAGGTTCTTCAGATGTTAAAGGTTCTTTATGGAATCATTTTGACAAAAGGGTTCTATGGCATCGCGAAGCACCTTTATTTTTAAGAGTGTGGAATCTCTTCACTGCACAAAAGGTTTGTTTTATAGTGGAAAAGGTTTAGATTATTAAAAAGGTTCTTCAAACTAAGACAATGTGGTTATTTTAAGAAATTATCTTTGAAGGGGTTTGAAGACCCAAAACTGCTTCTCAAAGACCTCCTTTAGGAGCCTTTAAAGCAACAAAAAGCTTTCTCTGTTTTGACAGCAATTCTGATATATCTATATAGCAACAATACAATTTAAAATTATAATGTGCCTAAAGGAACCTCTCTTAAAGGAGTAAAGTCATGTCTTTCTTTCTTCAGTCATAAAGAAATTGTAATTTTGAGGAAAAAAAAAAAAATAATCAGGATTTTTTTCCATATAGAGGACTTCTATGGTGCCCCTGAGTTTGAACTTCCAAGATGCAGTTTCAATGAGCGTTTGAGGTTAAAAAGTATAGAAATTCTTGATTTATTTAGAAAATAACCAATCGTTTCGCTAGATAAGATCCTTCCTCGTCTGGGATCGTTTAGAGCCCATTTAGAGCTGCATTTAAACTGCATTTTGGAAATTTAAACTCGCGGGCACCATAGAAGTCCACTATATGGAGATAAATCCTGAAATGTTTTCTGCAAAACAACATAATTTATTTACGACTGAAAAAAAAAAAAGAAAGACATGAACATCTTGGATGACAAGGGGGTGAGTAAATTATTTGTAAATATTTGTTCTGGAAGTGAACTACTCCTTTAAAGCTAAGTGTAAACAGACACTGTAGTATTTATGTAAAGTATCACATTCTGGTTTGCTCAAAAGGCTTTTTTCTTCCATCAGTTGTGTGAAGGATTGAAGAGGCTCTTTAAATGTTCTGCTAAAAGGTTTATTTTGAGCGTAGTGTTACAATGTATGGTATTTTTATAGAAAATAAATGTACATAGAGTACTCTATGTACTCTATAATAAGTGCTGTGGATGGTGGTTTTGCTTGCATAAAAATCTATATTAGCCTTAACTGGCTTAATGTTTAAGTGCTTTTGAATAAAATAAAATAAAATAAAATAAAATAAAATAAAATAAAATAAAATAAAATAAAATAAAATAAAATAAAATAAAATAAAATAAAATAAAATAAAATAAAATAAAATAAAATAAAATAAATAAAATAAAATAAAATAAAATAAAATAAAATAAAATAAAAATCTGCCTATTTGGAGATTGTAATTAGATATTCAGTTGACTTAGAAGTATTGATTATTCAGTCTAATGATAGCCGTGTAGTTCACAGACATCCTGTCACACTCAGGTCCAAATACTAATTAGGTTACATAGCAGGTTAATTGATTTATCATATAGGGTCATTTCACTGAGAAGATAATAGGTGAGAATGGGGTAAGCTGTGCCAATACTTATTCTACTTCTTTTCTTTTATCTATCTTGTCCTCCAGGCAAGAGGAATTATGTTACGTTGTTGAATAAAATATGCCTAATTATGTTTCTTTGGCTTAAAATGTCTGCAAAATAAAGACATAGTAATAGTCAATTTACAAATAAATTTAGTTTGACATATTTTACCTGCAATGTAGAAAATGACACACCCAAAACTGTTCTATGTAAAAAAAAATTAAAACTGTTCTCATGTGCATCTCTCAATCACACATAACTGTACAGTACTTGTAAAAAGCTTGGAAATACTATGATTTTTTAATGTTTTTAAGACTCTTATGCACACCGAGGCTGAATTTATTTAAGAAGAAATACAGTAAAAAGTACAATTTACCAATGTAATATATTTTAAAATTTGTTCCTATGATGCAAATCTGAATTTTCAGCATCATTACTCCAGTCTTCATTGTCCATGATCCTTCTGAAATCGTTCTAATTTAGTGCTCAGTTATTATTTGTGCTCATTTATTTATTTATTGTATTTTTTAGTTTTACAGTATTAGAGATTCTAAACAGGTACTGTATATGACTAAATATACTGTATGTATATATAAAAGCTGTCTGGATTCAAAACTGTCCTTTAACAATACATGTATGGAGTGACACATCTTATTTATATATCTAAATAAGATGAGCATTTGCAAAGGCCAAGCACGCTTTTGTGTGCCTTATCTGGAGAAGTGGTGTCCTCCTTGGTCTGCGTCTGTGGAACCCAGCGGTGTGCAGTGTCCGTTGGACTGTTGCTTTGAGATTCATCAGGATGGCCTTGGTGGTGATCCCGGCCAGCACAGGTGTCACTTTTGGCTTCCGACCACGTCCTCTGAGATTTTTCACAGTGCAGAACGTCTTGTATTTTTTAATAATATATTGCTCTGTAGCCACTGGAACTTCAAAACATTTAGATATGGTCTTATAGCCCTTTCCTGACTTGTGAACAGCCACAATGCGCAGCCGCAGGTCCTCAGTGAGCTCCTTTGTCTTAGCCGTGACTGTCCACAAACCAACAGCAGAGAGCTTGTGTTTTTCACCTGTTGAATTGATTCAAACAGCTGTTCCCAATGAATCAGGGTAATTAGGATGCTTTAGAACAGCTTGGACTATTTGGAATGGTATAGAACTTTGGATTTTCCCATAGACTGTGACAGTTTGCAAAGGGTATGAATAATTTTGGACATGCTACTTTTTGTTCGAATGTAAATAAAAGCTGAGAAATATTCTTTTCCACAATGATGCCTCTTGTTTATCGTCTTGTTATCTTTTGGGAGAAGCCTGTGTCATTTCCAGTCAAAAAAAATTGTTGGTTGAATAAAAGTAACTTTAGGTCAGAATTTGCCAGGGGTATGAATAATTTTGGGCTTGACTGTATATATATTACTGGATTCAAAACTGTCTTTTAATAATACATTTCTGGAGTGACACATCTTACCCCTCTGGCACATCTTACCCCACTCTCCTCTATATTTTAATGCGATGACTTGTATATGTTCCTTTGGGATGTCGGCACATCATCAGCGCTATTCCACACACAGTACAGCCCCACATTGATGAAAATGAAGGGTTTGCCGCGCGCTTTGATTAAACCTTCCCTATTTACCCCACTTTCAATTAAATAGGCAGGCTGTGTTAGACGCTGCGCATTGAAAGTCAAGAAAATCTAGATTATAATATCTCGGCGCAATCATATTGTCTATTCAACAGTGAGCGGAACAATACCACATGCGTTTTTGCATTAATGATGCACATTTGCTTTCCGGAGGCTCCCCACCAAACACATTTCACACTTTTTTGTGGTTCTAATAAGCACCAGGGATGTAATTCAGCTCTTGGATGTTCTACTTTTTTTCACTGAGTAGATTTACTTGGGAAAAAAATCAATTTGGTCTTTACAGTGGTTGTGCCCGTTGGAAATTATATCCTGTGACCTTGCTGCAGGATAGCTGATTTACTTGGCATCGATCTGCACTTTTTTTTCCCCCTCCATGCTTTGTTGAGCTCATCTAGTACAGCTAATAGGCTATTCTTAACAATCTAATATTCAGCACATGTATATAGAGTGACTATACAATACGGACAGGTGCTTTCATAATTAATGCATCATACACTCCTGCACATTATGGAGCCTTAATAGTAGCTCTTGAGTGGAACATTTTCCTTCATGACGTCCCTGTGCTCAGCTGGAAATGAGTTTGCACAGATGTCTGTTTTTATGCCATGTTTGACCTCAGCAGCCTGTCGGGGTTCATCGTAACCTTGTCAGTTTGACTGTCAACTGACATGCGTTCATAAAAAAAATAAGCATATAAAATGAAGAGGAAGGTCAGAAATGCTGTTAAACCAGACCTTGTGAGAGCAGGAAAAATGCTGGTGTTTTATATGCTTAATCTAAGCATATAAGTGCTAAAAGTCAACATGATTGGTTGTAAAAAGTGGGTGTCATACACCAGAATGGAGTCATGTGGTTTTATGGGTTAAAAGATGAGGACTTGGTGACATCATCTGGAAAGGAAAGTTGTTTAAAAGCAGAGACAAGGACATTTTATAACATAAACTGATTTCAAAATGTATTCGCTGGATACTTGTACTTAATTAAGGTAATTCACTGATTTAATGACTTTATTTTACCTCATAATTTACTTTAATTTACATATTTAATTTATTTTATTAAAGGGTGTCTGATATTTAATGCATGTAAATAGCATTATTTACATAAGCTTTTATGCTGTACTGTTTTTAATATGTTACGCAAAGGAGCAAAATTAAAGCTCAAAAAGAAAAGGGCAAGTTTCTATTCCCACGTCAGTGATGCATTCTTTAAAGTAACACATGGATTTTATTTTATTTTATTTTATTTTATTTTATTTTATTTTATTTTATTTTATTTTATTTTATTTTATTTTATTTTATTTTATTTTATTTTATTTTATTTTATTTTATTTTATTTTATTTTATTTTATTTTGTGTCTGAGTTTAAAATGTTTATTTTTTAAACAAATCATTTAAATTAGCAACCTTAAATTCAAAAACAAAAAAGAGAGAAAAGAAAAAAGGCAAGTTTCTGATTTCTTCATGTGCATTTCAGAGATGCATTCATTAAAGTAAAATGTGGCTTTTATTTTATTTTATTTTGTTTTATTTTATTTTATTTTATTTTATTTTATTTTATTTTATTAAGTATTAAGTGTGTTCAAGTTTCTAATTTCTACATGTGCATTTCAGAGATGCATTCATTAAAGTAAAATATGACTTTTTATTATTTAATTTTATTTTATTTCTATTGAAGTGTGTCTGACATTTAAGTTTGGGATGCTTATCAGACTAAAAACTGGTAACAATAATTAATAAACACGTAATAAATCACATAAAAGAAGAAAAGAAAAGAAAAGAAAAGAAAAGAAAAGAAAAGAAAAGAAAAGAAAAGAAAAGAAAAGAAAAT
>NC_133374.1:31210160-31276529 GCF_049309525.1 Garra rufa
AAATCTTTTTTTTAGCCTCAGACCTGAATATTAGGTCGCTTTCATTAACTCTGGATTGAATCTGTAACTCCCTGCAAGAAAGAAGGAAAGAAAGAAATGCTGTTTTGAGTCAAATGATTAATCCGACATTGGCCGTTGCCCAGAGCACCATCTCGTAGGTTGTTGTAAAACCTTCAGGGCAGGTGAATTACTTCATTAGGTTTATGTAATTGCACATGTCCGGCTACAAATGTGTCGGATGTAGATTCCACTCGAGTTCATGCTTATTGGCTCAATGTTGCTGATTAATCTAGATTGCGGAGTAATTCGGTTTGTCTAGTCCTAACTGCAACCATTACAGCTCGACATGACAGATGTCGTAATGACATGTTTGTTCCTGTAGGCTTTAATGAGGTTGCTTTGAGCAGATTCAGATGTAAGTGCAATTAAAGTACCGTGCCTATGAACGACTTCTGTAATGAAAGGACAGATATTCCTCGCTTGAGAAGACCATAATAACTCTACTGATAAATGGTGCTGTGACATGCACAATTAATACGATCACCTACCTTTAGGCAAACAGACATGATAATTAGCTTCTGTTGGCGACCCATTGGCCACAGAACAGACAGAAGCTGAGATAAAGATTATATTTGAAGTTTGGACGTTTAATATGACTTCTATTCTCGACGCTTTATCTCTAAGCGGAGATAAAGGAAAGTTTCTGAAAGCGGCTCCGTATTACAAACTCCCCCACTTACTATAAAAGTGTCCTTCCTGATTCTTTTATTTACTCTGCTATTTGATTTATTAAGTACCATCTCATATTTATCAACTTGTTAACTAATAGGAGAGGTTTCTTAAAAGGGAAGTAACATAAAAGCGAATCACAGCATGAAACAGGATATGCACAGGACTTAATTGGTTGTTTACCAAAGCTTCACACGCTAAAATTACCTGATTGTCACCCTTGCATTTCTGTTTAGTACTACGACAAAATGATCAGCAAGCTCTCATTGACATTGCCATCTCCTTTTGTTATATTTAGAAGACATTTGGATCGGCTAATTAATTCATAGATGGTTTTGTGAATATATCCCAGCTCTTTAAACTATATATAGACTAGTTACCGACTGTCTTTGCACTTAAAAATAGTCCTAATGAGAAACTCTAAAACATCTTTTCCCTGGAAATTTATATCTCAAGCTGAGTCAGGTCACATCGCATCAAGTTTAGTGCACATTTTGTCACATTAAAACAGTTTAAGGTAGATTACTTAGAAATTGTAAAGTAATCCCTTACTGATTAGAGATTGCATGGCAAAAATTGTGGTTAGTAATGTAATCTATTAGATTAGATTTTAGCTAATGTGTTTTGTTAGATTAAAACGAACACTGGTGTGATTGCTCTGTTAGTGCATTTTATTTGAGTAAGTATGAGCACTGACCAGCTTTTTGCATGTCTCTACTGGTATTTTTGCCCATTCATCTGTAGGTTGGAGGGTCTCCTTGTCATCACCCTGATCTTTAGCTCCCTCCACAGATTCTCAATTGGATTTAAGTCAGGACTTTGGTTGGGCCACTGCAAAATGTTAATGCTTTTGTCTGCTAACCATTTCTTCACCACTTTTGCTGTGTGTTTTGGGTCGTTGTTGTGCTGAAACGTCCACTGGTGCTCAGTTCTCTGCAGACTGCCTGATGTTGTTGTTGAGAATTTTGATGTATTGCTCCTTTTTCATGGTGCCGTTTACTGTGATTCGGTTCCCTGGTCCACCGGCTGAAAAAACACCCCCAAAACATGTTTGACAGTGGGGATGGTGTTCTTAGGGTTGAAGGCTTCTCCTTTTTTACGGCAAATGAAGGCTACATCATTGTGGCCAAACAATTCAATTTTTGTTTCATCAGATCATAAAACAGAAGACCAGAAGTCTTCTTCTTTGTCCAAGTGAGCATTTGCAAAGGAGATGTTGCCACCAGCAGAGCCCAGATTCATCAGGATGGCCTTGGTGGTGATCCTTGGATTCTTTTTTACCTCTCTCACTATCCTCCTGGCCAGTACAGGTGTCACTTTCGGCTTCCGACCACATCCTCTGAGATTTTTACAGTGCGGAACGTCTTGTATTTTTTTAATAATACTTTGCACTGTAGCCACTAGAACTTCAAAACATTTAGATATGGTCTTATAGCCTTTTCCTGACCTGCCGCAGGTCCTCAGCGAGCTCCTTTGTCTTAGCCATGACTGTCCACAAACCAACAGCAGAGAGCTTCTGTTTTTCACCTGTTGAGTTGATCAAAACAGCTGTTCCCAATGAATCAGGGTAATTAGGATGCTTTAGAACAGTTTGGACTATTTGGAATGGTATAGAACTTTGGATTTTCCCATAGACTGTGACAGTTTGCAAAGGGTATGAATAATTTTGGACATGCCACTTTTTGTTCAAATGTAAATAAAAGCTGAGAAATATTTTTTTCCACAATGATGCCTCTTGTACATCGTCTTATTATCTTTTGGGAGAAGCCTGTGTCATTTACGGTCAAAAAAAAGCTTGCTGGTTGAATATAAGTAACTTTAAGTCAGAATTTGCAAGGGGTATGAATAATTTCGGGCTTGACTGTATATATACACGATAAATTAAAAAAAAATCTAGGTTAAAATGAAAGAAAATCTAACCTATAAAATTATAGATAGGAAAATATATTTTATTAGCTATATGAATGACCCCAGACTTGGGTTTGCAATATAACTGCAGGGTTCAGGAGTTCATAAAATGCTGATTGATATATTATAATATGTGACTATGTGACTACAAAACCAGCCGTAAGGGTCAATTTTTTGAAACTGAGATTTATATATCATCTAAAAGCTGAATAAATAAGCTTTCCATTGATGTATGGTTTGTTTGGGACAATATTTGGCCCAAGATACAACTATATTTGAAAAAATCTGAAAATATATTTGAAAAATATATTGAGAAAATCGCTTTTAAAGTTGTCCCAATGAAGTTCTTAGCAATGCATATTACTAATCAAAAATTAAGTTTTGATATATTTATGCGATTTTGTGGGTGCTAAATGACTGCTGACACCTTGGAGCTCACATCTCTAAAAACATGGAAGCAAACTGTCAAAAACACGTTTTTTTCTTTATTCGCATATTTGAAGTCTAAACCAGTACATTCCCGCCTAAAAATCCGTGACACAAAAAAACAGTATTATTAATACAATTATAGTGGATTTGGGTGTCCACCATGACACTCCCTGTGAGAAATACTGCAAGCGGAGTGATACAAACAGTGAAACGGTTGGAGTTCTGATATTACTAGAATATCACTCTCCTCTTAGCCAGCCAATCAGATTTAATGACCAGAAAGAATTGCTGTATAAGATAAGTGAGGGCTAGGTTCAGGGTTTGTAGGGATTCTATTGAAACATTTGAATTATAAATAAAGCCACACTGCAAAATATATACGTAATATTTCTACTTTGAGTAGAAAACAGTCCAGAACTAGTTTGTATGTTCTGTACCTTAGCTATGTGAGCACCGCAGTTGCGTCAGCAAGGCTGCTGTGCTCAAGCCGCCACACTTTGGGGTTGTTTTGGAGTCTTCTGTTGAATCTAATATTTGGCTGAGAATGAAGCAGAGTCTTCATCTCATCTGCTGTCTGACCTTTAAACAGAGTCCCTCACCCTCTCTACTCTTAGAAGAATGTCCTCACACTGCCTGCGGATGAGAACCACACAATGAATCTCATTTACTCTGCAACACCGAGCTGCTCCGCTTTTTCTTTTCCGTGGCCTCGCCATGAAGTGAAGAAATAGCCATCCACGCTGTTTTTACCTGTCTGACCAGCTATATATCAGCTATTCACTTGTTATTGTGCAGCAAAGCGAAACTAATGATATAAAATAGGCCTGCAACAAACTATTTTGATTAGTTTTTTTTCCTGTAATGAAGACATGCAAGGCACATGTCTACATTTTTCATTAATTATACTGAAGATGCGCTTCTTAGGTACTGTCATTTGCATTATGGGGCTTCAGTTAAAGGAGTAGTTCACTTCTAGAACAAGATAATGTACTCACCCCCTTGTCATCCAGTATGTTCATGTCTTTCTTTCTTGTGTCGTAAAAAATAATGTTTTAATTTAATTTTTGAGGAAAAGATTTCAGGATTTCTCTCAATATAATGGACTTCTATGGTGCCCCTGAGTTTGAGCTTCGAAAATGCAGCTTCCCAGCCGAGAAAGAAGGTTATTTTACTAAAAAAGTTTAATATTTATATACTTTTTAACCTTAAGCGCTCATTTTGTCTAGCTCTGTGTGAATTTTGTGTATTTAAAAGCATTTTAAAAGTTCAAACTCGGGGGCACCATAGAAGTCCATTATACAGTATGGAGAGAAATCCTGAAATGCTTTCCTCAAAAAACCTCATTTCTTTACGACTGAAGAAAGAAAGACGTGAACATCTTGGATGACGTCGGCGTGAGTATATTATTTGTACATTTTTGTTCTGAAAGTGAGATACTCCTTTAATTATTGCTAATGTGAAAATCAAAACTTAACATACAGTATTGATAAAAGATAATTCAAGCATTTGTTTACTTTTTTCTTCATTTTGTGCTCTGTGGCCTCTTTCATTTGAATTTTTATAAAAATAGTTTTTTTACATCTGCAGTATTGTGACTGCCTCTTTTTCCAAGCGCAGCACAAAAAACACACTAATAAGAAGCAAAATTTGTTGTTGACTATTTTCATTCTCAATTTCTGTAGGTTTTACATATTAATCGTGAAATGTTTTCATTCACTTGCATTTGTATGATTAGAGCTTGTGTCTACAGTGTGTAATTAGCTACAAAAACAGACCGAGCACACTTATTGCAGCCTAATTATTTAACCAAAAATATATTTTTCTTTATTTTTCATGTGAAAAACATTACAACATTCAGTTTTCACACAGTCAGCCTCAGAATGAGAGTAAAAACATCCCGTCAGTCACTCACTTAGAGAGCCGTTTCGAATACTTGTAGTGAGAGACTATAAAGAGATAGTATCTATTTTGTCAAAACAGCAATCAAAGGAAAGCTACACGATGAGAGTAATCAAAAGCGTGTGGCACTACATCTCAATGATGCCGGTGAGGCAACATAATGGTGGCAGATGGAGATAACAGCAACTCAAATTGAAAGCGTAATCAAAGATTAAACAGGCAAAGGCGAGGGCTATTTAATAAGTGGGTATTGCTGTGATACAGGCGTGGAGATGCGCAATAATTGATTTCTGTCCTTAATTCATTTGAGGAGACAATTTAATCTAATCAGAGAAGGAGGGGGTCTATGGCAGAGTACATCTGCTTGGCAGGCTTCATAGCAGAGAAACAATGCGAGGGTTATCAGAAATGAAAAGATAGCGTTTAACAATGATTTTATGTTCACATTACTCTTATTAAACTTCAGAGTCAATTATAAGCAAGCCATTTTCAGGTGATGTTTTCAAAACTTTAAAATGTTTGTTGTAGAATCTGCCTTGCCCAACACGGCAACAGTGACTCAACCAATAGTGTGAGCTGGGGGCGTGACTATGTACTTATTAGACCAATAGCAGACAGGAAGGATTGCTCAGGAAACCTGTTTGAGAAACAGAAATGACTTTACTTTTAACAGGCTGATCAAGGAGAGAAATGTCAATACCTGAATTAAAATGGCAAAAGTCATTTGACCGCCACAGCATACATCATTCAAATTCTTCGCTTCACTCATAAGTAAGACGTTACGCACGCGGACCCACCAAAGTGAGGGAGAAAAAAGCGCGAACTTGAGTTGATGCATGTTTATGTCCTGATATCGATTTGATCTTTAAAAAGATTCCCACGGGTGAGCGAGGCGAGGGAAGCAAGGCTGAATACGGACAGATTTGCAACTGAAGGTGGTGTGGAGGTTGGCGGGGGGAGTGAAGAGGGATGCTGAGGCTGTGTGTGGGGGGGGACAGGATAAAAGAGCATCAACTCCATGACCTCGTAAAGGAGGATCAACGCTTGGAACGAGAACTGCATGCCGATAGCAAGGTGGGTGAAGGCCTCAGTGACTGAGACTGCAGGATATGTCAAAGAAATGATTATAAAGTGGCAAAAAAATTTTTACAGCAAGAGCAGGTGGGTTGTGTGTGGTGTTGTGGGAAGTCTGGCACTGGGGGCAAAAAGTGAAGGGCAAAATAGAGTGATGGAAAAGATTTGCAGCAGTGTGGGAATGGCGATGTGACATATATTCATTTGACAAACATCTTTTTTCTTTATGTTCCTCTAAAAAAACGTGGCGGTAAAACACTAATTAAAATGACAGTTGAGGTCAAAAGTTTACATCCCCCTCTCAGAATCTGCAAAATGTTGATTATTTTACCAAAATAAGAGGGATCATACTGTACAAAATGCATGTTATTGTTTATTTAGTACTGACCTGCATAAGATATTTCACATAAAAGATGTTTACATATTAGTCCACAAGAGAAAATAATGTCCCGTTCAAAAGTTGACTTCCCCTTGATTCTTAATACTGTGTTGTTACCTATATGATCGACAGCTGTTTTTTTTTTTTTTTTAGAGATAGTTGTTCATGAGTCACTTATTTGTTCTGAACAGTTACACTGCCTGCTCTTCAGAAAAAAATCCTTAAGATCCCACAAATTCTTTGGTTTTCCAGCATTTTTGTGTATTTGAACCCTTTCCAACAATGACTGTATGATTCTGAAATCCATCTTTTTTACACTGAGGACATGTTTTTATCTCACATTTGCTTTTGTTAACACTGTCAGTTAGGTTTAATGTAGGTGGTTTGAGATTTTTTAACGCGACAGAGCATTAACCTTTTAGCACCTTTTCACTTCATTTATCTGTTTCACAGAAGATTAAAAACACTTTTAGCACTAATCTAAAAAAATATCAAAATGTATTTAATGTAATTATAGCAATGTTTAAATAATTAATTTTAATGGGAAGGTAAATTGTGTCTATGAATGGACTGTGGGTGGTCCATACAGTAGGACAGATGAAAATTAGGACAAGGAGGTGTGAACGAGAAACAAGGTTTGAGGATGACAACCTGTTCCTTCACCAAATGAAAAGTAATTGGTAAGAAGACGCCTGGAGCATTTTCAGTGACAGATGGGCAGATAATCCTAAAAATAGCAGTTTATTTAGAGATGAGCAGATATCAGCCTGCAGTTAAAAACCATCAACAGCAAAGGCTCTGAGATATATTGATATAACCAGAAGTTTCTTATGAAGTTTGCCATTGGCTCAAACTTTCATTTCTCCCACTCATCGCCTTAAGTCACACATTTATTTAATTTGGTCTTTGAGGTATATGTTTGTACAAAACTCTGTCATTCCCTGTAACATAATGGCGTTAACAGTAGGTGTTTAATTATATATTTCATCTGCAGTTTAACTCATTATCCGTGGCCTTGATGTAAAGCTTTAGAGTCACTTTTGTCTCTTTATATAATTAATCTTCAGTTAGAATGTGGGTAGAACATATATATATATATACACATACATACACACACATGTATATTGCGTCATCTGACAGACGTTTAAGAACTCAAGGGCTTTTGTTAAAACAACGGTTGAACTTGTCTGTATTCCCGCCCACAGACCATCGGCTCGACAGAGGGCCGACATCAAAATCAAAAAATGGGTGTTCAGTTTTTTTTTTTTTTTTTTTATTATTATTTTAAATAATAAGGTTACTGCTTAACATTTGCATAGTAAGCAGAGGGTACATCTTGGTCTCAAAGGCATCCTTTTAGCATTTTTTCTTCACACTGCAGGCAAGCAAATGATTAACCTCTTAAATATAATGACTATTTCCCAAAAGGTGGGTTAGATGAACTTAAAAATCTCTAAAAGTTAGTTGAACACATGATTACAGCTAATCAGCCTCTGATTAAATCTAACATGCCATATTGACCCATTGAGTCTCTGTGAGAAATCTGCAAATTTCCATCTCACTACAAACTGTGTGGGAGTTATATTAGACGGAATATGTTTAGACTCATTTCTATGTATCAGTAAACATGACGTTTAAGGATACAAGCACACACACCCGCACACAAGACACATTTCCAGCAGAGTAAGTGGAAACTCTGCCAACTCTGAGATAAACTGAAATGAAATATGGTCATGACAGAACAGCCACTAGCAGAGAGCAGCAGTTCAGCTGTCGCGCATAATTATTGTGACTTCGCATTAAATGCATGTCTGTGCATGTGTGAGGGTTGGAGTGAGTGAGCGAGTGTAGAAACCGGCGGTTTAGCCCCTCTCGGCTGTCAGGTCTCTGGTCCTCTTGCTTTAACCTTTCCTGTGCTCGTTGAATGTGATATTCAGGGCTGAGATGCGGCACAGTAATGTCGGATAATGGTGCGAGCACTCTGTGCACCTGCTGGCTAATGACTCCCCATCTATGTGCTAGCCAACACTCCAATGATTACAGATTTAATCTCATGCAGTCACTGTGTATGTATTAGGCCATGGAGTCTTTCCGCTAAATTACCTGAACTATCTCAACCGCTGGATCTCCTAGATAATGATGAGGTGTTTTCTCACTGTCCGGCTCTCTGTCCCTAATTTATATCATCCCATTTTCACCTCAGAGTTAACTAAAAAAGTAATCACGGCTTTATTTCTCATAATATGACTTCATATATAGGTATCATGTTAAATACATTATCATTGCATCATTGCATTTTGACCTTATGAGGTCTTTATGAGAAAACAAATTGCAATTTTAAAATTTCACAGTTATTTCATTTCATATGAGGCAGATTGTCTGTCTATTTGTGTTTTTATTAGTGATATCAATGTAAACGCATTAATATAATGTAATTACACATTTATACACATTTAATTACACTAATTTGATGAGTAATTCATTCATTTGATTCATTCAAATGGCAGATTTATTAGGGAATGCAAATGGCTCTATTTTTGAATCACTGGTTCACCCGATTCGTTCAAAACGTGAATTCATTCAGAAACTAAACACCACAGTTCTGTTGTGGCTTTACAAATAATATTTTAGTTTAGACTTTATGAGGTCTTTATAAGAAAACAAATTGCAATTTTAGAATTTCACAGTTATTTCACTTCATATGAGGCAGATTGTGTGTCTATGTGTGTTTTTTACTAGGGATGTCAACGTTAACACATTAATATCATGTAATTACACATTTATACACATTTAATTACACTAATTTGATGAGTAATTCATTCATTTGATTCATTCAAATGGCGGATTTATTCAGGAATGCAATTGGCTCTGTTTATGAATCATTGGTTTACCCGATTCGTTCAAAAAGTGGATTCATATAGAAACTAAACACCGCAGTTCTGTTGTGGCTTTACAACTAATATTTTAGATAGGAAAATTGTCTGAAAATAGACAATATTAACTTTCTACTTAGTGAACTGTTGTATAAAATCAATATTGAATTTGCACTCATGCTATTCGGGACAAAAACAGCACTCGTTGATCATTTGATATTGCTTAATTGTGTAATTTAACAGCGTTTTATAGAGTACATCATGCAGTGAGCTGTTGCTCTGCCTCGCAACTATTTCATTACAACTCTCCGAAAAATTTTGTAATTTGGTAATGGAGGTTGGTGGAATAGATCTGCTATGCTGCTCAATTGTTGCTGCTGTTGTTATTGCTGTTGTTGTAGATTATTGCTTCAGCTGCACAACTTACTACTGCCAATTCATACTGATACAATTCTGTGAGTATTTAAGACATACTGCTGCTTCACAAATAGCATTTAAAATAAGCCGTAGCAGATCTATACAGGTGGAGCTGGGGAGGTGGGAGGTTTCAGAGCAACTCTGAAAGTGCGCTGCAAAATTCTCTAGTGAATACTAACCAGCCATATAAATGTAAAGCAGCAATCTTACTGGCTGCATATGCAACATGAACCAATCGGCTTGTGCGAAGTAGTTTAATGCTGTGAATATCATCCGTTTACATTAACAACTCATCAGCCTGCGTCATCTAGAGTTGCATGACATAATTTGGCACAATTATTTTTCTCATGACATTGTTCATTTATCTATTATATATTTTTATTTGTATGTGACCCTGGACCACAAAAGAGTCTGAAAAGCTGAGTCTGAGTCTGAAGAGTCTGAAAGATGGTGTATAAATACGCTTTCAATTGATGTATGGTTTGTAAGGATGGGACAATATTTGGGCGAGATACAACTATTTGAAAATCTGGAATCCGAGGGTGCAAAAAAAATCTAAATACTGTGAAAATCGCATAGCGATTCAAAAATGAAGTTTTTATATATTTATGGTAGGACATTTACAAACTATCTTCATTGAACATGATCTTTACTTAATATCCTAATGATTTTTGGCACAAAAAAAATCGATAATTTTGACCCTTATAATACAATGTATTTTTTACTATTGCTACAAATGTACCTGTGCTACTTAAGACTGGTTTTGTGGTCCAGGGTTTTTATTTTATTATTCATTATTATTACTTTCTACTCCCAAGTTCAGTTAAATGGAGACTTTTGAAATGCAATGCCATTCAAAACTCAAGTTAAAAAGGGAGACTGTAACACAAATCCACAGATACAAAAATCACTGAAAATATTGAGATGAATCTCAATGTAATGAACTGTGACATATGCTTTGTGGCACACCCAGCCTAGTAAGCATGATTTATATTTAAAAATAATAATAATAATAATTATCAAAAGTGCAAGCTTCTGTGTCCACACACCCCTAGTCCCTAATGGAGCAGGCTTTTATCAGTGCATGGAGAAAGACAGTTCTTTAATTTACATAAACATTAATTTATTTATAAATCAAACTCAGACGGGACGCTTAACAAAAGCCATTTGCATTCTTTGTATGGTGAAATTGAATTACCATTGAAGCTCAACAACTGAAACATCACCCATGAGTGAATTCATAGAAATGTTAATGCAAGGGACTGTATCTTTGAATATGTAAGATTACATCCATAAAGTGTGGGGAAAGTTCTTTTAGTTTTGAGTTATTGCAAATTTGCATTTCCTTTGTGTTTTAATAAAGTTTGAGAAATACAGAATCATTAAATACTGAAATTCATAGGCTAAGATATTTCTGATGGTTCCAGAAATATAATTTATTATAATGGTAATTATAATTATAATAACATCCGTATTTCATATGTATGTAATTTAGATTAGAATGTGATGATTTGAATACATGTATTAAGCTAATAAGCATAAAAAACGGGGTAACTGTGTAAGTGTAAAATAACAAACTATTATTATTTCTTTATTATTATTGATTTTAAATATAAAAATATGTAAAGGGACATATTTCCAATCTTAAAATATATTTTGGGTAAATGCTATTTTTTTTTTTTTGTAAAATATATTTAGGCCTGTTTAAATACATTTAAGTTAAATACTTGAATTAATTAACGGTCCCATTTTTTAACTAAATATAGAGCTGCTTAGCTTTCACACGCATGCACGCAGCACAGAGACAGATGTTCCACGCACATGCGCTCCAGTTGTGTCAGTGTGTTTTATGTAATGGTGGCTGGTTTTAGCCCTGAAAACAGTGAGCAATGAAAATACATTCTTGACCTTAATTAAGAATATGTGGAGTGACTTATCTATAGTGAGAATGAGCTGAAACCATGGAAACGGAAGAAGAGCAGGGCTCTGAGGACGGAAAAGTCTAGAACATTATAGCGGCTCACTATCTCATATGATACGTCCGTTAGCGGCACAGTCAAAGTTCACCGTTGGAATGAAGACTAGCTGAACCAAATACAACGCCGCCTCTGTCTGGCCCTCTTGATGGGGATGGACAGTATTTGGTAATTAGTATCTATCTCAGGAGAAAGGATTGCCTGGGTGCCTGTGAGAAAGTTGGGTTGAGCACGGGAAGACTGGCAGAAAGGGAGGGGAAATGAGAATCTCAGGGTTGGATTGCCATGGACTTTTCTGTGCCGCTTCCGTCGAATTTCTGTGGAGGCATTGGTTTAAAGGCTTAGGATTCCACCTTTCACTGGAACAGTTCAGGGAAGTGTCAACAAAGACACACACAACACACACATGCCAAGGGAAAGAAAAGAGAAAAGGGATGAAAATATTTTCCAGACAAGAAATATCAAGCAGAACTGAATATTTTCTGTCAGAATTCGCATTTCCCTATCCTCCCTAGACCTTGACAGTTTACCCAAAAATAAACATCCTGTCATCATTGCCTTGCTCACGTCGTTCCAAACCCGAATGACTTTCCTTCTTATTCTGAACACAAAAGAAGAGATTTTGAAGAACACTGGTCAACTGGACTGACAGTTCCTGATGGTTAATATAATGGTTTTACATTTTTCTCATTTGAAATCCGGTTTAACTTAAAAATAAGTTACGAAAGTAAAGTTACTAACTGCAATACTCAATTTCGTGTAAATAAATTAAGCATTAAATTCAACCCAGGCTCATTGGAAAAACATGCCTTTGCCGACATTTCTGCAAAATTATCAACCCAGCAGCACCGTTGTTGCTAAAAGGGACTGTTGCTAAAAGTTAATGCTCTATCGTGTTGGAAATATGCCCTACACCAAACCCAACCCTAGTGTTAACAAATGCAAAACCGATATAAAAACACATTTGTTGACAGCATTTGAATCGTCCTTTTGTATAGATTTGAACTCTTTCGTTGAACCGTAGACGGGACTCGAACAGAAGCTCTTCACCTCTCAAGTACATCTCCATACCGCGTGAGCAACCAAACAAACTTACAATCTATAAAAACCCATAGAAATAAAGCTGGATATATCATGCTAACATTAAAAAGCATCAGTTTAAAATTAAAATGTTTTTTTTTTTTAATCATAATATGGTGTATCTAGTGTTAATTTTTTTTGGAAACTGCAGTGATATGTACTTACTGGTACACATTTCACATCTTGCGAAAAAGTGCCCCCAGACACCAGGTAGAAAATTATATACTTGTATGTTACACAACAGTTTTAAAATGTTTTATCAAAACAGATGCAAATCTGTCAATATTTTTAGACATTGGTTGTTGTTGATAACACTGCAATTCAGAAATTAAATGTGGTGAGTGGCATTAAAAGGTTAATGCTCTATCGCATTTGAAAATAACATAGCACCTACACAAAACCCTACCTTAAACCAAACTTGTAGTGTTAATGTAGGATAAAAACACATTTAAAGCAATATCATTGACTTGTGTTTAATAGGACTCAAACCCAAGTATTTTGTACTGCAATTGCAATGTTGTACCGGGTGGGCTATCGAGCAAGTTTACTATGTCGAAAAGCCATACGTACGGAGATGCTTATGTGATGCAAATGACAAAATGTACTGTATAAGGAACACAAAGTCTTTTTTAGTCAATAATCTGCCCTGTAATCATAGTATGTTTAAAAAGGAACAACATTTGTTGTTGTTTTACTGTCAACAGTGTTCATTTCAGCTGGGAAAGTGTATAGTGTGTATATATATTTTTAGGAGTTTTACAGAAACACAGGAAGAGGCATGTTTTTTCAATGAGCCTATATTCATATTTTAAGATATTTATTCATTTTGAGATTTGATAACGATTTAAGAGTCTTATGAAATAATTAGTGTTTTAAAGTGAGTTCTAAATTATAGCACAGACAATCTAAAAATGGGAAATAAAATGTACGATTTACATGCCACTGCAAGATCAAAGGCATACTTATCCAAAAAAAAAAAAAACATGGTTTAACCATGGTACCATGCCCCCCAAAACATGTTAGTAGCTTACATGGCATGTTTTTGCTTGTACTTGTTCTTGGAGATGAATATGTATTCTTGACTGCAGTTATCGTGCCATACGTAGATGCCATCTGTAGACATGAGGTTGAAAACAACCTGAAAATTCCTACAAGTCACACTTGCAAGCAGTCAGAGCACTCTCTAATAATTGCACCCAGTTTACTATTTCCACATTTCCGCTCCTCAATGTCAAACTATAGTACTCAAACAATCCTTGAGTTCAGTTGAAATGCACATGAAATTACATGCATGTGCACTTCCACTGATAAATTCTTAAAGTATAAAGGTCTGTTCATAACTGTCAAGGTACATTAGTTTAAGAATACTTCGAAGAATCTGTAATTGTTACAGTTGGATTTTTAAATAACATCTTTTTTGCTCAAACATCCACAATCACTTATTTCTTGCTTTGCATTAATACAATAAAAAAGCAGCTGGTAAATTATACTGTCACATATGTTGCCAAAGCAGACTCTGAAAAATTGCATTCATAACAGCTAGTTTACAGTATTCTGATAGATTACTGCACAAAGCACTTTCTCATTACAGGTCCATTATGTGTATGTTTATATATACAAATGAAGTAAATTGTTAAGTCTTCATATAGAAGGCATATGTATATATTAAACTGTTGCTGTTGTCGTTTTTTAAACATCAGAAATAATACTTAAGCTAGTACATCAGAATGAGTACAGAGACTTTTTTTTTTTTTAATCAGACTCGTAAATGTCCAAAACACTCTGCTTTTGAGTCAGGACAACCGCCTATAGAGTTATTAATCCAGCAACACTCAATCCAGCTTCAGTCAGAAGGTGAAATAAGTTTGGCATAGAAGTCTCTCCCATTGCATACACATCTTGTGTACAGTGTGCAAAACAATATTATTCATACGTAAAAGCTACAATATATTAGGGAAAATGATTTGCAGCCAGACTTTTGACAATCAGCCTAAAGCCTGATCTCCAGTCTGAAGCTTAATTTAGCTAAAAACAAGAAACTGTCTGAGACTGAAAATGTAAAGCTACTAAGCACAGCTTATTCCGTTTGAATGTGACATTAAGGATGAGGTTATCTGAAATTAAGGATACCACAATAATAGACTGTGTTTTGTTCTATAAAAGTTCTATAAATATGTTACTGAATTTCTTATAAGTTACACATAAATAGCGCATTATAATAAAATTAATTTTTAGTTAGCCTTCGGTTAGTACTCTAGCAGCCCAAAGTATAGTTACTTCAGTTTTGTCACGAACGCTAAGTATACACCTCGTATACTCCGATTGATAGTGTGCACAAACAGAGATGTTCAACACAGACTCGAAGGTTTCATCGTTGGAGTATTTTATAGTAGTAGTATACTTTGAAAGGCTATTTGTCTGTGCTATTTCTCTTCAGAAGTTAAGGCTGCTAAAATTGAATGTGTCTACACTATTTCTCTTCAGAAGTTAAAGCTGATAAAATGCTATGTGTCTGCTCTATTTCTCCTCAAAAGTTATGGCCTATAAAATGCTATGCGTCTGCACTATATCTCCTCAGAAGTTATGGCTGATATAATGCTGTGCCTGCACTATTTCTTTTCAGAAGTTATGACCGATAAAATGCTATGCGTCTGCGTTATTTCTTCTCAGAAGTCATGGCCGATAAAAGGCTATGCGTCTGCACTATTTCTCCTCAGAAGTTATGGCCGATAAAATGTTATGCATCTCTGCTACTTCTCTTCAGAAGTTACGGCCGATAAAATTCTATGTGTCTGCACTATTTCTGTTTATAAGTTATGGCGATACAATGCTATTTGTCTGCGCTGTTTTTCTACAGAAGTAATGACCGATAAAATGCTATGCATCTGCACTATTTCTCTTCAGAAGTTATGGCCGATAAAATGCTATGCGTCTGCACTATTTCTCCTCAGAAGTTTTGACCGATAAAATGCTATGCGTCTGCACTATTTCTCCTCAGAAGTTATGGCCGATAAAATGCTATGCGTCTGCGTTATTTCTTCTCAGAAGTTATGGCCGATAAGTTATGGCAGATAAAAGGCTATGCGTCTGCACCATTTCTCCTCAGAATTTATGGCCGGTAAAATGTTATGCATCTCTGCTACTTCTCTTCAGAAGTTATGGCCTATAAAAATAAACGTGTCTGCACTATTTCTGTTCAGAAGTTATGACTGATAAGATGCTATGCGTCTGCGCTATTTCTTCTCAAAAGTTATGGCCATTAAAATGCTATACGCCTGCACTATTTCTCTTCAGAAGTTATGGCAGATAAAAGGCTATGCGTCTGCACTATTTCTCCTCAGAAGTTATGACCGATAAAATGCTATGCATCTCCGCTACTTCTCTTCAAATGTTATGGCCTATAAAATTAAATGTTTCTGCACTATTTCTGTTCAGAAGTTATGACTGAAAAAATGCTATGCGTCTGTGTTATTTTTTTCTCAGAAATTATGGCCGATAAAAGGCTATGCGTCTGCACTATTTTATCTTAGAAGTTTTGGCCGATAAAATGTTATGCATCTCCGCTACTTCTCTTCAGAAGTAATGGCCTATAAAATGCTATGCATCTGCACTATTCCTCTTCAGAAGTTATGGCCGATAAAATGTTATGCATCTCCGCTACTTCTCTTCAGAAGTAATGGCCGATAAAATGCTATGCATCTGCACTATTCCTCTTCAGAAGTTATGGCCGATAAAATGTTATGCATCTCCGCTACTACTCTTCAGAAGTAATGGCCGATAAAATGCTATGCATCTGCACTATTTCTCTTCAGAAGTTATGGCCGATAAAATGCTACGCGTCTGTGCTATTTCTCCTCAGAAGTTATGACCAATAAAATGCTATGCATCTCCGCTACTTCTCTTCAAATGTTATGGCCTATAAAATTAAATTGTGTCTGCACTATTTCTGTTCAGAAGTTATGACTGATTAAATGCAATGCGTCTGCGTTATTTCTTCTCAGAAGTTACGGACAATAAGTTATGGCAGATAAAAGGCTATGCGTCTGCAATATTTCTCTTCAGAAGTTATGGCTGATAAAATTCAGCGTGTCTGCGCTATTTCTCTTCAGAAGTTATGGAAGTAAAATGTCTCTGCATTCAAACGTGGGTATCTATTGTTGTTGCGTCTTCAGTAGTTTGTTGTCTTTCAGTCTTCTCTGTTTCCTTTACGATTGTGAAACAATGAAACCAAGGCAGTGTTGCCACCTTGTGGATCAACGAATTAGGTCAAAAATCTTCAAAGCACATATGCAAAGGGAAAGTGTAAAGAATTTGTGTGTTTAACTCTGAGCTTTAGCGCACTAGCAGTGGGATTTAGCCTATTAGCTTAGCATACTGTAACACTAAACAAGAAGGAGATATAGCAGTTTGTGACCACTGGTGACGAGGAATAACATCTTGAAGGAGGTTAAGATCTTTCACAACAACACCGCAAAAACCAAATGTGTGATACAATGTGTGCAAAAATGTTGCTGGCAGAAAACAAAGCAGAGTTTCTAGTTTACTTGCTAAGTGTCTCAAAGAAGACCCTGAATATGTTGTAATGTTTTGAAACTACAGCCCTGGAAAATCCAGTGATTTCATCCCCAAAAGCGCTCATCCTGATACCTTATAAACACAGTTATGTTTCCCATCGCACTGATAAAACCCAGAGCACCCTGACTCCTGAAAGCTGCAGTAGGATTTGATCAAACTTTAATGGGTTTCCAACATATTCAGCTTTTCTTGTTTTAGCCCACAGGTTTTTGACCTATTGTGACTAACTGCTGTGATGGACGTAGTTTTGGTGAGCACACCGGCAATTGTCTTCTTTTCTTGTACCTTACTTCTACCCTGGAAGCAACAGTGTTTCGTTTGGATGTACACATGTGAGTAATTCTGGAGATGGTCTCTTGTGATATTTTGATGTAATTTTAATCTCCTCAGAGCAGATGTGCACAAACAAAACTCTGTTGTATAAGACAGGCCTCGAGGAGCGGGGAATGAGAGGGCTTGGAGAATTTGCCGCAGAGAAAAGCCTCCCCTCCTCTCTTTTTCTCTCTCTCTCTCTCTTCAAGACAGGATGGCAGCAACAAAAAGATGTGCCAGGCTGCAGAGCTCCCATAATCTGCATGGATGGCTTTGCTGCATTTCCGCAGAGTCTGAGCAAACTCTTGGCCAAGCCTCACATCGCTGCTCAGGTCTGAATGCCTGAGGTTCCCTCTGTAGAGCCCAAATCTTCTGTCTTCTCTCTTTCATTTTGTTGCTTTTGTTATTCCTTGTCTAGAAAAACTGAAGGAAGGTAAGGGAATAGCTCAGCGGTTCAGGGAGTTATTTACTCACTCACACGTTGTTCTAAACCTGTATGACTTACTTTAAAAAGTTTTTTTTTTTTTTTTCAAAGAAAATCTTGACTTCTTTTTTCAGTATAATGGAGACTGGGACTCTCAAGCCTAAAAATGACATTGAAAGTATCATAAAAGCTGTCCATATTATGTCTATAGACTATATTCAAAGTCTTTTGAAGCCTTTGCGTGTGAAACAGACTGAAATGTCCTTTCCAGTCTGTTGATAACTGCTGAACTCAAGAATAGTCTGATCTGTAAACGAATCACTGGGTCTGAACATTAAAAAAAAAGATTTGACATTAAATCACCAACGAGAGCTGATTTAGACATTAAGGTTTTGTGAACTATGACTTAAATTTCAGTATGTTTCTCACACAATGGGCTTGAGATATAGTGTATTAATCATATGGACAAATTGTATAATATTTGCATTCTTTTTGTTGCTTTTGTTATTAGTTTTCATGAAAAACTGATTGAAGTTAAAGGGATAGTTTACCCAAAAATGAAAATTCTACCATTAATTACTCACCCACATGTTGTTCCAAACCCGTACGACCTTCGGTCATCTTCGGAACACAAATTAGGATATTTTGATGAAAACAAAGAGTTTTCTGTCTCTGCATACACAGCAACTCAGCTGCCATGTTCAAGGCCAAGAAAGGTAGTAAGGACATCAATAAAATAGTCCATTTTATTAATTTTTGTGCATAAAGAAAACAAAAATAATGATTTTATTGACCTAAAAATGACAATAGAAATATCATAAAAGTGGTCAAGATGATGCATACGTACCATATTTCAAGTCATCTGATAGACACAGACACATAAAAAATTGGTTTAGAAACTATTTTTACTCAGAAATTGCTAGTAAATTTTATAAATTAATATGAAGAAATGGCAAGGCCCATTCACACCAAAATAAATAAATAAATAAATTATTAGAAATAAAAAACTGAAAAGAACCCGTTGCATAAGTATTCATATCCTTTTCTGGGACTCTCGAAATTTAGCTCAGGAGCATTCATGTTACTTCTAGATGTTACTACACTTTGAGTGGAGGTAAACTGTGGCAAATTCATTTGAATGAGTATGATTTAGAAAGGCACACACCTCTCAGAAAAGGTCTAAAAGCTGAAAATGCATATCAGGGTCAAGATAACTGCCTGTAGAGCTCAGTGAGAGACTTGCGTTAAGGCGATGATCTAGGGAAGAGTTCAGAAAAAAATCTGCTGCATTGAAGGTTCACAGAAGCATGTCGCCTCCATTATCCATAATGGAAGACGATTGACAACTAGGACTCTAGAAAATGTCTGCCAGCCCCCATCCAATCTGACAGAGCTTGAGAGGTGAAAAGGTGAGGCAAAGGATGGCAGATAATTGCCAAATGCAGATGTGCAAAGCTTGTCACATCATACCCAAAAAGACTTGAGGCTGTAAAGGTGCTTCAACTGTGCACTGAGTTAAGGGTATGAATACTTAAGCAATGTACTTATTTCAGGGTTTAATTTTCAAATAAATTTGTAAAATTTGCAAATCTGGTTTTTGCTTTGTCGTTATTATGGTGTATGGAGTGTAAATTGATGTGGAGAAAACTAATTTAAAGCAGTTTAACATAATGCTGCAACAAAACAAAACGTGAATAAAATGAAGGGGTATGAATACTTTTGCAAGGCACTGTATATTAGCATTCACATTAACAGTTTTATTTTGTAGCTTTGTCTGAAAAACTGAAACTTTCCATCCAGTCATCAGTTAACTGCCACAAGTGAATCACTGAATCAGTGAGTTGAACTCAAGAACTGAATCAGTCTGCTTTGTAAATGAATCACTCTTTCTGAACTGGATCAACAGAAAAGATACATCCAATAACGTCAAGATTTTGTGACTTATGACTTAAACTGCAGTCTGTTTCTCTCACTATCTATCGCATGAACTTGAAATATACTTCATGAATCATATGGACAATTTTTATGATACTTTTATGGTGCTTATTTGTCATTTTGAGGCTTGACAGGTCCTATTCACTTTTGTTACTTTTGTCTTCCACTGCAGAAAGAAAATGTTAAAAGTTTGGAACGACATGAGGTTGAATACATTTTTTTTTTCTGTGAACAAAGGTCAGTTGATTTCACATTTATTTAAAGCATTAGATAGTTTCAGATGATTTTCTGCAGTGCATTGTCCTACAAGGAGCAACATACTGCAGTGTCACTCTTAAGAGCTATTAAAGTGCTTCCCTATTTCTCATGGTTATAAACTTGCACATAAATAATAATGACTTTAGGCAAAGATGATTAAAAACAAATTCTAAGAGTCTGCTAGGGTGTTATCCGCGTCCCTCTGGGAATCATTATGCGTCTTTTTATAACCTTTCCTTCTTAAGTTGTTGGAAAGGAATTAGAAAAAGTATCGGTATCGACACTGATTAGTTAGATGCACTAATTCTCCATGCAGAATAAAGTCATCAAGCCATTAATGAAGGGAAAATTAAAAGCTTTTCTTGGCCACTTGTTTTTCATTCCCCATTGCTCAGGGCAAAAAGGTTCCTATGGAGTGCTTTAGTGAGGAGCCTGTAAGCAGGCTCATGATGGCAATGCCAGCGGAGAACAGATGGAAGAAGGACTCCTAAAGAGAAAACCCCCTAAAGCATCTGTTAACCACCTTTGATCAGCCATACATTTTTTAATGGCTAAGGGGAAAGATCTCCATTTGATAGATCGATCGCTCGATTGTTTCTAATCTATGGTCAGTGGGTGTTTTGTGTAGTCTTGTGTGACCTTTTTAAGATGAGCAATTGTGTAAGAGTCAATGGCATTTAATGGTTAATTTAATGACTCGTTTAATTTAATCTGAATCATTATTTTTGATACATTTTAACATATTTATCAAGGAAAATATTTATTATTTATTTATTTAGTTATCTGATAAAAGAAATATCATGATTTTATATATGTGATGTGACACCTATATTTTCTGTCTGATTGCATTCTTTTCAGTTAAAAATGGGTTTAAATGCATAAAAAAGATGACATATATAAAAAGTACCTCTGCCATGTATGTACTCACTTTGACTTTTCAAAAAACATAAGTTGTCTGTAATTTTTATGTTATTAAAACTGTCAAAATATCATGTGGTGTGACCGTCCGGCCATAACTTCTGTTTTAGAAACATCTTTGAAAATACCCTAAATTTAGTTTGATAAATTTTCTGCACTATTTGGCATGATTTTCAAAGTGTTCATATATAATCATATATAAAATTGGAAAGCATTTGTATTTATATTTCCATCATAATATACAAACAAACTTTATCCAATGATGTCCATTTTATGAAATGTCATGTGGTGCGACCATCAAAAAAAAACAAACAAACAAAAAAAAAAACACCATTTTGGGACTTTATGTTAAAATTCATTCAAAAATAGGATGTTGCATCATGTAACAATTTGCCAAGGATCCATTAAATCATCAAGCAGATTTGTAACTCTCTTTCAAATTTGAAAAAAAATAAAAAATAAAAAAATAACGGTTGCTATGTAGTTACCACCTTTAGATATCATGTGGTATGACCTCAATAAAAACAATAAATATTAAGATATTTCTACACTTATTTACTTTTATTTCAAATCTCCTTGTGACCTTTTGTGGAAAGCTAGCTTGTTTTGTTCAGGTGGCCAATTCTGTGCCTGTGATTTTGACTTAATTTGAAATATCACAAATATCACTGTCATGTAGTGCAACCAAATATCATGTGGTGCGACCACTTCAGAGTGTTTTCAATTATGGATTCAGATGAGAAGTTTTTGTGCTTTTATATTCAATTGATGGTTTATATACATAAAAAATATTTTAGCACAAAATAAACACCAATGAACATCAGAAGGTACCATGAAAAGACATCAGTACACACCATTTTTCAAATTCAAGTTTACCAGCATTAATCTACTCTCCTGTCTGGTTTATTTGTCGGACAAAAATGATGGATTCTGCGTTATGATTGGTCAGATTGCCTGCCTTTGACCAATAATAGCAATAACTGTATTAAATTAAAAATAAAATATCTAATTTCTGTGGTTGGAATACAAAATACTGCTACAGTACGCTTAAGTGAATGCCATTTTTAAAACCTTTTTTATTCGCTTTATGCAATTTACATGAAAAATAAGTCTGCTACATTTAAGAACTCTGAAATTGTACAACAAAAATTTGAGATCATTATTTACAAAAACTCTAAAGAAATGCAAATACTTTGTTTCTAAACACTTTAATTATTGTGAACATCTAAAAAAATGATAAGCATGTCAAGGAAATTAATTCATTTTAATAAAAAATCATGGTCGCACCACATGACACTTTTTAAGGCTACAGCCAGTTCATCTAGATGAAAAAGCACTAAAACCACTTAATTCATTTTTTTATATGAATTTATGTGTGCACAACATTCCTAATGTTTGAACAATTACAATAGATGTTATTATTTTTTGTATTTTAAAATTGTCCTGTCAAAAATCCTCATACACCAATAGACAAAAAACTGAGCATCGTGGCATTGACCAAAAAAAAAAAAAAAAACTTGTGGAGATTCAGCCAACTGGTTTAGGTTTAGCCATTTCTGTAACTTCCTAATAGCTGTGAAATCTTCTTTGGAATGCGTTCCTGTGATCCGGAGGTATGTATCATCGGATTTGCATGCAAACTGCTACAGGACCGTTTTGTTATGCCACATCTGCTGCTATAATTCCACAGACAGTTCGGAAGGTAAAGGTTTTTATAAAATCTGTTTTGTGTGAGCTTTCGACATGTTGTTCACCTGCTGGCTTATCCATAGCAGGGAGAGGGAGCAACATGGTCAATGTTTTCCTTATGATAGGTGGGGACCTCAATGCTTATATATTCTAAAGAAACTGAAAGCACAGAGATCTGTTTGAAATATAGGAGAATGCATTGAAAGTCCAGAACAGTCAGTGTATTAGTTACAGTTCTTCACCTTCACGCTGAATAGAAGCTTATAGACAGCAGGCACACTGTACTCTGCATCACCAGGAAGAATGAAATGTCAAACTCAATATATATCAATGTAAAGCCAAGACTTCGGTGCTAAACGAGAAGTGCTGCTTCATACATTCATACAAGCGAAACCAGTATCGGATTCCTTGAAGAAACTTATTTTTAATCTGTTCCCAAAGGAATTGGATATGCAGATATCTGTTTCTCAGAGCAAAACAACTTACAACTGCTGCATTTATTCATAAATCTCAGGTTGGCCAGAGTAGATAATACCTGCAGGAGAAGGGAAATAAATATTTTTCAGAATTAAATCATTTTTCACCATGTGCCAAATAAGAACATGTTATGAAGTGTGTTTCACCACATACAAACTATGTGCAACTTTCACAGGAATTAACTTGTCAGACATCAGGATTTATCCAAGTTAATTTGGGGTGAGTATTTTTATTTTTTATTTTGTAAACAAATGAATATTTCTATTCAGCAAGGATGCATTACAGAGGACATTGTAATTGACTTTTTCTGTGTTTAAGTGCTATAATCGTGTCCCCGGTGAAAAAGGACAATCCAGTAACTTTGTTTTGGTAAGCCTTTTTTTGCAAGCATGTGAAAAAAACAAGCAGCTGAGATTTTGCTCCCCTAGTGATGTAGAAAGCAGATCTTATTATAATATTATAATGTTTTTGCAAGCGACAATGGTGTACCAGTTCTAATGCCATTACCTTCACAGACATAGCTGACTTATGTGTTTTTATTATGAACTTGTGTGTATTTGACAGTTTAAGCGCAATAATACATGAAAGAGAAGTTAGTTTAGTAAAACTAAACAGATGTTTTTGGCAGAGTATCTTAGGTACAAGCTATAAAGGCACAGCAGAAAAGGGGGTGGAGAGCAGCAGCTCATTTGCATTTAAAGAGCATGCATGAAACTAAATGTTTCTGTTTCCACTAAAAATAGGCATTTTCAAACTTATAAAATAAATTATCTGCGTGGAATTTTGAGCTGAAACTGTACAGACACATTCTGGGGACACCTTAACCTATATTACATCTTGTAAATAGGGGATCATTAGTGACAGTAAAGACATTTAAAATGTCACAAAAAATAATTTCATTTGAACTTTCAATTCAAACAAGAATCTTGAAATACATGTACAATGATTTCTATAAAAAAATATTATGCAGCACAATTGTTATCAACATTGATAAGAAATGTTTCTTAAGCATCAAAACAGCATATTAGAATGATTTCTGAAGGATCATGTGACACTGAAGACTGGATAAATGATGCTGAATTTTTTGTTGTTTTCAGTCAAACTCTGATATGCTTAATACCAATATAATATTTAGCAAATGTTTTCTGTTACGGTTTCTGGTAAACAGGTCCTAACAAGTGGAAATGTGTTTCATCTGTTGGTTTCTGAAATATTCTGAAATATCACTGGACTGAAAGTACCTCGTGTTTATTAACCATCAAACATGGACTGGTTAGGACATCCAATTAAACATAAACAAACAAACTTGACATCAAATAACTAAATACCAACACATTCTCACTCCCAACTCGCCACATATTGACGCTTGGCCACTTTTTGATCCACAGGGTACCCCTTTAGCGCCATTTTTGGTGTGTGTATCTTTTTGAATATGATATGTGTGGGAGCGAGATCATTTTCAGTGATTAAAACCTTATGATTTACTCTGTTCTTCACATAAAGATATTGGAGGACTTGGAATGCAAGGATAGCATATAAAAGGATAGTGCGATAAAGATATCGTTTTCCTTGACTTTATATTACATTTTTACTAGAGCTGTCACGCAAATTCATTTTAACGGCACTAATTTTATTAACGCGCGATTAACGCAGCATGCATTTTCTGTTTGACCCACTACCTAGTCCATAGTTAAAGAAATGGATGCACAGTGTTGCCAACCTAGCGAAAAGTGTCTAGCAACAATACATAAACACATGATTGGACAAACCTAATATAGTTTCTGAGGCTCTCCGGTTTTGCCGAATGAGCGCAATATATATCTGCGTCTTCTCTGTTCAGCGAGCGGCAGAGGAGCAACGCTTTCAGTTAAACCAGATATTATGTTGCTTCCAGTGCTTGAAGTGGGCACTTCTTCCATATTTAATGAATGCAAGCGGAGTCGGTCTACTTTTGCTGTGGGGTTGATGCGTAAAGCCACTTACGAGTATGCAAACGAAAACGGCGTATTAAATGCACGTCAAACACATGCATAATTGCATATCATATGCACGCCAAAGTTAATTTCAGCTTATTAATAGCACGCCAAATAGAAACAGAAAATCGTGCTAGTGTGCATTTTCATGAGACCAGGCTCTCGAATCAGTACATTATAACGAAAACAATACCTTAAAAGAATAAAAGAAGCAGGTTTTTGCGATCACATAACTTTAAACGGGTAAACTCCTAAAAAGTCAAAGGATCGTGAAGGCATTCAAACAGGAAGTTAAAAACAACTATAATAATGCAGGGAATAGTGACTTTATGTCCAAATGCCGGTAAATGATTCTTTTCAGCGATTGAATCATGATCATAATTCAGGATTTTTTTCAGTTATTATTTCATATTACTTTGGTTGTCTGATAACAGAAACACTAAAATATAACAATGGAAACAGTTTTGTTGAGAACTTGGCTGCATCAAATGACAGTATGTGGGCACCGAGAGGCAAACAAATGTAATAATAAATGTACATTTTGCATGTTCAGAAGAAGTGAGCTGCCCTGTCCTACAAATAATGTAAACAGGCTTGTGTATGTAAATTGCTCAGTGCAAAGAAAGAAAAGTAATGGGAACCTGGTATTTCTATGTTCTTTTTTCTCCATGTGTCGAATAGACATAAACAAGTTATTTGAAAAACATCTATGTCGAGTATGGTTTCACTAATAATAAACACATATTTGCTTAAAGCATCCATATTTGTCCATGCCAATGTTGATTAGAGTATTAAAAACTTTAAAAAGTATTAATTTAAGGTACATTTAGAACAGATAAAAATGTGCAATTAATCGCGAGTTAACTCATGACAACCATACGATTAATCGCGATTTAAAAATTTAATCGATTAACAGCCCTAATTTTTACCTTTTATGGTCAGTTTTTGCAATAAATACCTGCCACTGTACTTTTTTAAAATTGTTCAGAAGTGGGTAGGTTTTGGGTAGGGGTGGGGTTAGGTGCTCCAAAATATGTATGAACATATAAATTTATATAAAACAGTTTTGCAAATGCATGCAAACCAGTAAATGTGACACACAATGCAAAAAAATAAAATAAATAAATAAACTAGAAACAATGGAGGACCCTGCACATCCAAAAGCAACACTAAAGGGGTACTCTGAGTGTCAAAAAGTAACGCCAAGGGTTCCTGACTAAGTGTCAATATGTGACGAGTTGGGAGTGAGAACGTGTTGTAAATACAGACATAAAGTTTGAGAAAAAGTTCAACCCCAAAATGGAAATCTGCTGAAAATGAATTTAATGACCCACAGGCCATCTGAGATGAAGTCTGATTTGGAGAAATGTTGCATTACATCACTTGCTCACCGTTGGGTCCTCCGCAAAGAATGGGTGCTGTCCAAACAGCTGATAAAAACATCAAAGTAATCCACAAAACTCCAGTCCATCAATTAATGGTTTCATGTTGATGTAATAATATCCTAAATATACACTGACCACAGTCCCCACCTGTATTTGTCTAAGAATCCCATGGCCACTTCCCAGTTTGGTGGCTCTAATTCAGTGTTAATTCTCTCATGAAGGTGTTCAGATTCACAGCTTGTTACGGGCTCCAACTTTCCCTGCCAACTCTGCCTTAATCTCCAGTCTGGCCAGGGCTCTTGGGGTTTGTCTTTCATGACTTGAATTTATTTTTTTCCCATAAATAATTCAGTGTTTTGCATCGACTAAGTGCCATATGCTTAATACGCAGGACCTAAGACAACGGTGCTTCCTGCATGTTAATACTGGATCGACTTTCTCTTGTTAGGGGTCCACTTAAATGAGCAACCCTGAAATTCAGTTTTTACAAAGATCTTCAGTCTTCTCTGTGTTCAGCTATCTGATAAAATGGCAAGAAGTTTGATTTCAAATTGTAAAAATGAAATATCTATAATATTGAATTACTGTGACTTTCACATGCTCAATATTCTGGTATTTTTCATGCCAGCGGTCATTTATTGACCAGGCAATAAATCAGGACAGGATTACCAGCAGATGCCTGAGGCTCTAAACTTAGAGGAGTGTTAACCTCATAATCGAAATTAATGACGAAAATTGTTGTTTGCAAATGTTTTTGTCACAGTTGCAAGATAACAAAAATGCACATCATGATGATAATTACATGGTTTTAATTAAAACTATTGTACTGTTAACATAAATATAACAAGAAAAGAATAGCACTGCAATATGTTAACAATGCGTTAACAACGTTTTTGAAGAAGAAAAATCATCATGAGTGAATGAATACTGGTAAATGTAAGTGCTTTGCTAGTGGCTTAATTAACTCACCCAAACACATCCTAGACAAATGAGGATAATATGTACATAAAATGTAATAATAAATACTGAGTTATATACAACATACATCATACAAACATATTTAAGCACAAAAAAGATGCAAATACACAAAGGAAAATTAATTATGTGCTAGAGAATATGTCTTGAATATGTGCTGTCAGTACCAATGCACTAAAACACAGACAATGATTATTTTACAAAAGGCTACTCATCAAAATGATATTTTAGGAGCTCAGTGTTCTTAAAATCAATGCTGGTCCCAAGGGCCTGAAATCAGTGAGAAAACAACTATTTTATAAGTCTGGCATAAAAAGGTTGTGCGAAATCAAACGATTTTGCTGCCAATTCACCAAATTGCAAAATGCTTCTATTGCTGCTTCATGATCATGTATCAAAAATGCAGCACTCAAGTTAAAATACCCAGTGGAAAAACATGCCACAACCAACAGCTTTGAAAAACTTCAAAAATGTACTTACACTTACAATTCACTTCAGTTTCCAGCAAAAAAAAAAAAAAAAGACTGGAGGAGGCAGTAAAACAGGGCAGGTTGTTGAAATAATAAAGACATTTTTTTTTTTTTGCGTGGCCTTGCCAGGGTATGTCATGAGCTCAAAACACTTTTAGATTTTAACATTTGCATAACATATACAGCTCCTTATGTAATGATTTTTTGTTGGAGTAAACTTGCTCTGTAGCACACCTGGTACGGTGATGTGCTTGTAATACAAGCACACGAGTATGAGTCCAGTTTGACAAATGAGCTCAAGACATTTAGAAACAAGGTAAAATAGCATAGTTGCTTATACAACTGCATTTTTGTCTTGTGTTTTATTTATTTATTTATTATTTGTTTGTTAACTTTATATGCGTTTAGTGTAGGTGGTACATTATTTTACATTTAATTTCCGAACTGACTACTGGCAATACGTAGATGAATCTGCGTAATAAAATGTTGGCACAGTCACATTTATCTGTTTTGGAAAAAAAAAAAAAAAAAAGAAAGCTTTTTCGCCCAACTCACTGGACATTTGACTTTAAAACTGCTGTGAAATGTAGCTGTATATACAGAAGAAGAGTGTCCTCTTCTGTTCAAACTACTTTCTTGACAGTTTAAAAGTCCAAGCCCTTTGCTACTAATTCAAAAATGTCACTTTAGAACTAGCAAAGGAACGCTGAGTTGCTTCATTAAAAGCTTATTGTTTTACTGTATTAAAAGCTCAATGTATTATATAGAGTATTACGAGAGAGATGGACTGAGCGAGTGTGATTACCCGCATCTGATACAGCAATCATTCTTCAGCTCAGTCTCATATTCACAATAAAACATTAGTTTGAATGTCCGCTGAGGAAAACAATATCTTTGTCGTACTATCCTTTCATCTGCTATCCTTGCATCTTGCTAGGCGATTCAGTCAAAAGTGCAAAGGCAGCGCTCTGATGTACAGCATTAGATTTACATAAAATATAATGTGATGAGATTTTGCCATCAGCCAAAACTCTTTGCTCTGGAACAAATAATAGATTAATGAGACAAAAGACTGCTGTTAGATTTACAAAAAAATTATTATATCTCATTTAACTACTATAGAAACATTAAAGCCAGTGGCAAATTCCAGAAGACATGGCTGAGGTAAGGCTGCTCTTGGCGGGTTCATGAGCACTGACCAGCCACTGATGCCCTGATGCTCACATCTCTAAACATCGAAGCACATTTTCAAATAGACATTATCTTCATTAACAAATCGCATATTTGAAGTCTAAACAAGTATATTTTTGCCTGAACTCTTAAAACTACATTCGTGACACAAAAACAATATTATTTATACAATTGCAATGGATTTGGGTGTCCGCCATGATACTCGCTGTGAGAAATGCTGCAAGCAGAGTGATAAAAACCGTAAAACGTTTCCAATATTACTTGAAAATCACTTGTCTCAGCCAATCAGATTCAGGGACCTGATCTATCTATCTATAACGCAAAAACTAAATCTTTGTAAAGGCCCCCCAAGGGCCTTAAAAACAAAAACATGCTCTGGTGAAACATCTACAATCATATAATGATATATTAGTGATATATTGCTTCCAAAACAAGTATTTAGTCAGAAAATGGAGCCATTTTTGAATGGCTCACGATGGAAATAAATGCTTTTAGCAGTCAGATGGTGTAATTACAACATCAATGGGGCAAAAATAATTTGATCTGGCCCTGCATTAAATGCACCATAATTCCAAGTGTATAAAACCAATCAGATTTTCCCTAAAGTTATTTGCTTTAAAGTTAAAAGTGATAAAGACAAAGTAACAGGCTGTTTGAATCTCTGCCCTGAAAACACAAGCTTTCTGTGTTCGCACCTGTTTCCTGCTCTTCATCCCTTTTAACATACAACACTGTTCCTCCGGTCCCCGCGGTCTTGGCCGTATGAACACGTTAGCGATGGCAGCTTGTTGGACAGCACTGGAAAGAGCTTCCAGGCTCCCGGCAGGAGGCTCCTTCACTGTCAGCTTTCTGTGGCGAGCAGCGTTGTGGCTTGTCACGTCTCCTGCGTAGGGCTGATCCTCCAGCCATCTGTCCTCAGTCGTCTCCTGCATGGCCCCGTCCCCTTCCCTCTGTGACACACGCAGTAATTACAAACACCAGGCCGACAGAGGCCAGCGTGGGCCGCGGCATGGAGGCCATCTCGGTTACAGTGTCACTCAGGTTACCCACCAAGATTTAGTTGCATGCATGGAGGCAATTTTCTGATGAATACGACCCCTAAAGCTTGAGAAGCCAGGGATGATGGCCTTATGCTGGAAGTTATGTCCTAATAAACACAGCATTTGGCCTTTTTCACACCACACATAAATCTAATTTGTTTTGCAAATCCCATCTTTAGGAGTGATAGCTCATACTGGCATTTTCCAAATGTGTTTATTTAGACGGTATAATCACTATATACTATTTCTACAGGTAAGAAACAAACAGCTAGAAATCTTACTTCAATTCTTCTTCTTTTTTTATATTGTATTTGATGAGAAAACTAAAAAAATCAGACCATAATAGCAAATATATAACATTTCTACAATCTAAAAACGTAAAAAAAAAAAAAAAAAAAACTTGAAATCTACTTTAAATTCGAATTAAATTAAATATCTGATTATAATAGAAATAATATTTATGTGGGTTGGATTTAATTTAGGATTAATTTTCTTTTTGATTTATTACATTTTAATATATTTGCTTACAAAAGTCATTGTAAAATTAGTATTTTTTTTTTCTTTTAAGGCAAACAAACAGATTTATAAAAAAAAATAGACAGACAGAGAGATAGAAGGTAAAACAATGAACGTCATGGCCTCAAAACTATACAAAATTTTAATATGACAAAAGCTGAACAGGAAAATTTACATTTTTGGTTTTTAAATGTCTTCAATTTCAACGATTTTACACTGTCAGCAGCCAAAAACTCACAATACAAACCTAGCTATTTGAATTGCTGCAAATTCATCCATATCCAATGTAGCTGTGGTTGTTTTTCTCTCTAACTTGTGTAGTTTTGTTCATGGTTGTTTGAAGATGAGGCCATGTCACACAACCTGTCCATTTTGGCATTTGTCTGCTTTGGCCAGCGTCTAGCAGGTGACATATGAACCGTGCCAAAGTACCACAGGGTTTGATTGAATTGGCAAAAGCTTGAAGTCTTTCCTTTTCAAAGTTGACATTTATGCTGCTTTTCAAACTATACAAAATTATGTGATTTGTTTATCAGTTTCATTCAACATTGCATTTCATTCTATGCATTTAGCATTGTTTTCTCCTGCTGTCTGTGGCTCCAACAGACATGTAAACCAGTTGAGGACTTGATTAGGGTGTATATAAACTGGTGAGGGGGACTGTTTATGTGTGTTTCATTTCCTGGTGATCTCGGACACCTTACTGCAGTCCAGTTTCTTTTTTCTTGTCCAAGTGATGAGTTTTATGTAAGAGAAGAGAGGAATAAACTAAACTGGTGTAACAGGATGTCTTATGAGTTTTCACCCACCACTGGATCCTAAGTTTCGCTCTATAATCTGGTGTTTTAGCTTGACTCATAGCCTAGGGCAAATTACTGCATAAAGAAGCAAAAACTCACTCACTTTCTGATAAACTCCCACATTATAACAAGTTATTTGGATAACAGGGATTATGAGACATTGCTTTGCACAGCAGTTCAGTAAACAGGAAGTTGAGTAATATGAAATAACTTACATTAGATGCAATACTGCCTGATTTTTACCCCTGTTTATCAACAAAATTAATTTCAAATGAAACCATTGCAGAACTACAGCACCCAGTAGTGTTTTATGTCTGGATGATTCAGTGTTTTTGACCAAATAGGCTGAGTAAATGATTTAATAACACTGTCATAAAGTCAGTCACTTGTTTTGTTCCTGAATGAATCAGCATTTTTGAACAAACTGGTTGAGTGAATGATACAATGACTCATAACTCCCAATAATAAGTGCTTGTTTTGCAACTGGTAAAAATGTGTTCTATACAGCATGAATGTGTCTAGTATGTTTTATTTACTGAATCTGCTTTTTTAATGAATCTGTTCAGCAAGATTGATTCAGTGATTCACTGATAAGGTAGTTACTTTTGCAATGATTGAAAGCAAGCTCGCTATAATGTGAATTTGTGTAGTATGAATGTAATCTGGACATACTATATTTGTCATGTTGTGACTGACCAGTGGTTAAATTAATCTGTTAAATGAATGATTCAATGATTCACTTATAAAGACAGGCATTTTCTTTGTTACTGACTGAATCAGCTATTTAAACGAATCAGTTCAACAAATGATTCAGTAACTCATAAAGACAGGCTGTGTCTGAAATTGCTTAAATTCATCTGAAATCAGTTTGAATAATTCAATGATTCACTTATAAAAACAGGCATTGTCTTTGTTACTGAATGAATCAGCATTGTCTTTGTTACTGAATGAATCAGCTATGTAAAAAAATCAGTCCAACGAATGATTCAGTAACTCATACAGACAGGCTGTGTCTGAAATTGCTAAAATTCATCTGAAATCGTTTGAATGACTCAATGATTCACTTATAAAGACAGTAATTTGCTTTGTTACTGAATAAATCAGCGATTTGAACGAATCAGTTCAACAAATTATTCAATAACTTGTAAAGACAGGCTGCATCTGAAATAACTGAAATCCATCTAAAATTGGTTGAATTCAATAACTCATATAAACAGGCTGTGTCTGAAATTCGTCTAAAATCGGTTGAATGATTCAATGGTGTACTTATAAAGACAGTCATTTACTTTGTTACTGAATGAATCATATTTAAACTAATCAGTTCAACTAATGATTCAATAACTCATAAAGACAGGCTGCATCTGAAATTGCTAAAATTCATCTGAAATCGGTTGAATGACTCAATAATTCACTTAAAAAGACAGTCATTTGCTTTGTTACTGAATGAATCAGCGATTTTAACAAATCAGTTCAATGAATTTTTCAATAACTCAGAAAGACAGGCAGAATCTAAAATTCGTCTGAAATCGCTTGAGTGATTCAATGATTCACTTATAAAGACAGTCATTTCCTTTGTTACTGAATGAATCAGCGATTTGAACAAATCAGTTCAACAAATTTTTCAATAACTCGTAAAGACAGGCTGCATCTGAAATTCGTCCGAAATTGGTTGAGCGATTCAATGATTCACTTATAAAGACAGGCTGCATCTAAAATTCGTCTGAAATTGGTTTAGTGATTTAATGATTCACTTATAAAGACAGTCATTTTCTTTGTTATTGAATGAATCAGCGAATTTGAACGAATCAGTTCAACCAATTATTCAATAACTTATAAAGACAGGCTGCATCTGAAATCGCTGAAATTCATCTAAAATTGGTTGAATTCAATAACTCATAAACAGGCTGTGTCTGAAATCACTGAAATTCATCTAAAATCAGTTAAATGATTCACTTATAAAGATAGTAATTTTGTTTGTTAATGAATGAATCAGCGATTTTGAATGAATCAGTTCAACAAATTATTCAATAAGTTATAAAGACAGGCTGCATCTGAAATTTGTCTGACATTGGTTTGGTGGTTTAATGATTCACTTATAAAGACAGTCATTTGCTTTTGTTACTGAATGAATCAGTGATTTGAACGAATAAGTTCAACAAATTACTCAATAACTTATAATGACAGGCTGCATCTGAAATTGCTAAAATTCATCTGAAATTGGTTGAATGACTCAATGATTCACTTATAAAGACAGTAATTTTGTTTGTTACTGAATGAATCAGCGATTTGAACGAATCAGTTAAACTAATTATTCAATAACTTATAATGACAGGCTGCATCTAAAATTCGTCTGAAATTGGTTTAGTGATTTAATGATTCACTTATAAAGACAAAGTCATTTGCTTTGTTACTGAATGAAGCAGTGCAAATCAGTTCAACGAATGATTCAATAACTCATAAAGTCAGGCTGTGCCCTGGAATGTCTAAAAATTCATCTGAAATGATTCAAAGATTCACTTATAAAGAGTTATTTGCTGTGTTACTGAATGAATCAGCTTTTTTGAATTAATCAGCTCCATGAATGATTCAATAACTCATGAAGACAGGCTGCATCTGAATTCGGTTGAATGATTTATTGAGTCACTTATAAAGACAGTCATTTGCTTTGTTACTGAATGAATCAGTGATTGGAACGAATCAGTTCAACTAATTATTCAATAACTCATAAACACAGCTGCGTCTGAAAGCTGTTGAATGATTTAAAGATTCATTAATAAAGACAGTCATTTGCTTTGTTACTGAATGAATCAGTGCAAATCAGTTCAACAAATTATTCAATAACTCATAAAGACAGGCTGCGTCTGAAATCAGTTGAATGATTCAAAGATTCAATTATAAAGACAATCATTTGCTTTGTCACTAAATAATTCAGCTATTTAAATTAATCAGTTCAGCGAATTATTCAATAACTCATAAACACAGGCTGTGTCAGAAAATGGTTAAATGATTCAAAGATTCACTTATAAAGACAGTAATTTGCTTTGTTACTGAATCAGCGATTTTTAATGAATCAGTTCAACGATTGATTCAATAACTCATAAAGACAGGGTGTGTCTGAAATTGCTACTCTTTGAAACTTTTTTTTATAATAATCAAAAAAGCATGTTCTTTGATACTGAATGAATCAGCACTTTGAATTAATCAGTTCAAACTGTTTGCCTACACTTTTTCATAAAATATTATGATCACATTTTTTGCCTATTATATAGTAGGGACGTATGCAGTTTTGGATGCAGCCACAGTCACTATTTAATATAGCGTATTTGAATTTGAAATTGGTTGAATTAATGATTCAAATGACTCACTCACTTGTCACCATCTACTGCTATAACTGTTTTTGTTTTTGACTGTGAAGTACAATCTTCAGTCACACTTTAGCAATCTTAAAGTGTTCATGTGATGTAAATAATTTCAAATTTCTGAAGTGTTTCTGCCTAATTAAAGAACATGTAAATATTTTGTGGAGCTGCTCATACATACACATTAGCATTAGTTTTACTACAGTAATCACTTAAAATATGTGTTTAACACAGACACAATTCTCGTCTGTCTTTCTCTTTCTCATTCAGATCACCTCACTCTCAGACTAACACTAGAACTAACACTTCCACGTCCCACTAAGCTAATTCATCCCGCCTGCGGTGCTTCAACAAAGCTCTGGGATTCTTTTAAGTCACATTAATCAGATCTTTGCGGTTTAAGGTGGAAGTTGACGAAGTGTTTTTCCTCTTTATCCCATTTTGGTATTCATAGTCCACAGATGACACAGACACATGTGAGTGGACACCGCAAAAGTTCACCCACACAAAACCTTTCAAAACCTGTTAGCCATCACATCGAGGAGCTAAAACTCTCATTAACATATTAAATGAAGTGTGACACATTTCGTAGGGGATGACTTCCCATCGGTAATTAGGCCCCTGAGTCAGACGCGCAGCAGCAGAGGTGAGCCGCCCTTCAGCACTGACAAAAGGGGAGGTGAATCGACTAATGAGAGAGAGCTTGTCTATGACTGAAACAGATGGACCTGTTATGTGCGAACACTAATATGTTACAGATAATTGCAGTCAGGGAAATAAGGTGCAAGAAAAGGCCACAAGTTTGAGGAAAACTGGTTAAAAGGAAATCACGTCAACCTGACAATGTCAGAAATTTAAGGTATAGGTGGCTGTAAATTATCCCAAAAATACTGTATTACAGTTTCAAGTGCAATGATGCAATAATGGAATTCAAAAAAAGGTGTGAATGGGTTTAGATTGACGACTTTCTAGGTGAAGCTACTTCAGAAAGTGAATCGAAGAAGCAAATGGAAATAGCTATTGAGAGCTCAGATAAATAACGAAATGCATTGCTTATGCTTCTTTGTGAAATGTCTGAAGCCCTTCACAAAGCACGTTTTTCTTCGCGAGCTTTTCAGTGTATCCTTGAAATAAGCTTTGAATCCAGTTGAAATAATTGTAAAGTATAAGTACCTTTCAGAAATGCTGAATTCACAAGTGTTACGTTTCAGTGCAATAAAAGATCTATAGTCTCCAACTCCATTGTGTTACAGATAAAGTATATAAAGAACGAGGCTTCTGGACTATTCCAATGTCAATCACATTTGTAAAATGAGTTCAGATTGTTTACTACCAAATGCTATTTGCAAATGGAACTAGTTAGCACTAGTTTAGCTAGTTAGCACGGCCCCCTTCTGTTTAGCACTTGTTGGTAGATGCTATAACTAAACTCTTAAAAGTAAAAGTTCCTTATTAGCATTAAAGAGCACATATTATGCCATCTCAGCTCAAAATACCCCACAAATGATTTATCATATCATTTTGAAAATGCCTATTTTGAGTGAAAGCAGAAACTTGCAGTTTTCGTGCAAGACTCTTTAAATGCAAATGAGCTTCTGCTCCCCGCCCCCTTTTCAGAGTAGGGCTGTGCCTTTACAGCTTGTACCTCAGATACTCTGCTAAAAACACCTGTTTGGTTTTGATTATCATGTCTATCGCGTTAAAATCGTGCATTTTAAAGCCATATCAGTTCTGATAACTTCTGATACATGTTTTTTTTTTAAGCGCAAACATCAGAAGCATGTACAGTACTAAATTAAGCTCTCTTTTATGTCTTATTGTGCTTAAACTGTCAAATACACACAATATTATGTTAAAAACACTCATAAGTTATAAAAATACAGTCAGTTATGTCTGTGAAGGTAAACAGTTGGGAAAGAAATCATGAAGAACCTTTGACATCTATGCACTCTTAAATAAAGGTGCTTCAAAATGTTCTTCAAGCGATGCCATAGAAGAACCATTTTTGTTTCCACAAAGAACCATTCAGTCAAAGGTTTCTTTAAATAACCATTTCTTGCTTACCTTTTTATAATCTAAGGAACCTTATTTGCCACAGAATCTTTTGTGAAGCAGAAAGGTTCTTCAGATGTTAAAGGTTCTTTATGGAATCATTTTGACAAAAGGGTTCTTCTATGGCATTGCGAAGCACCTTTATTTTTAAGAGTGTGGAATCTCTTCACTGCACAAAAGGTTTTTTTTATATAGTGGAAAAGGTTTAGATTATTAAAAAGGTTCTTCAAACTAAGACAATGTGGTTATTTTAAGAAATTATCTTTGAAGGGGTTTGAAGACCCAAAACTGCTCCTCAAAGACCTCCTTTAGGAGCCTTTAAAGCATCAAAAAGCTTTCTCTGTTTTGACAGCAATTCTGATATATCTATATAGCAACAATACAATTTAAAATTATAATGTGCCTAAAGGAACCTCTCTTAAAGGAGTAAAGTCATGTCTTTCTTTCTTCAGTCATAAAGAAATTGTAATTTTGAGAAAAAAAAAAAAATCAGGATTTCTTTCCATATAGAGGACTTCTATGGTGCCCCTGAGTTTGAACTTCCAAGATGCAGTTTCAATGAGCGTTTGAGGTTAAAAAGTATAGAAATTCTTGATTTATTTAGTAAATAACCAATCGTTTCGCTAGATAAGATCCTTCCTCGTCTGGGATCGTTTAGAGCCCATTTAGAGCTGCATTTAAACTGCATTTTGGAAATTTAAACTCGCGGGCACCATAGAAGTCCACTATATGGAGATAAATCCTGAAATGTTTTCTGCAAAACAACATAATTTATTTACGACTGAAAAAAAAAAAAAAAGAAAGACATGAACATCTTGGATGACAAGGGGGTGAGTAAATTATTTGTAAATATTTGTTCTGGAAGTGAACTACTCCTTTAAAGCTAAGTGTAAACAGACACTGTAGTATTTATGTAAAGTATCACATTCTGGTTTGCTCAAAAGGCTTTTTTCTTCCATCAGTTGTGTGAAGGATTGAAGAGGCTCTTTAAATGTTCTGCTAAAAGGTTTATTTTGAGCGTAGTGTTACAATGTATGGTATTTTTATAGAAAATAAATGTACATAGAGTACTCTATGTACTCTATAATAAGTGCTGTGGATGGTGGTTTTGCTTGCATAAAAATCTATATTAGCCTTAACTAGCTTAATGTTTAAGTGCTTTTGAATAAAATAAAATAAAATAAAATAAAATAAAATAAAATAAAATAAAATAAAATAAAATCTGCCTATTTGGAGATTGTAATTAGATATTCAGTTGACTTACAAGTATTGATTATTCAGTCTAATGATAGCCGTGTAGTTCACAGACATCCTGTCACACTCAGGTCCAAATGCTAATTAGGTTACATAGCAGGTTAATTGATTTATCATATAGGGTCATTTCACTGAGAAGATAATAGGTGAGCATGGGGTAAGCTGTGCCAATACTTCTTCTACTTCTTTTCTTTTATCTATCTTGTCCTCCAGGCAAGAGGAATTATGTTACAAGTAAAATATGCCTAATTATGTTTCTTTGGCTTAAAAATGTCTGCAAAATAAAGACATAGTAATAGTCAATTTACATTTGTATACCTAAATAAATTTAGTTTGACATATTGTACCTGCTATGTAGAAAATGACACACCCAAAACTGTTTTATGTAAAAAATAAAAATAAAAACTGTTCTCATGTGCATCTCTCAATCACACATAACTGTACAGTACTTGTAAAAAGCTTGGAAATATTATGATTTTTTAATGTTTTTAAGACTCTTATGCACACCGAGGCTGAATTTATTTAAGAAGAAATACAGTAAAAAGTACAATTTACCAATGTAATATATTTTAAAATTTGTTCCTATGATGCAAATCTGAATTTTCAGCATCATTACTCCAGTCTTCATTGTCCATGATCCTTCTGAAATCGTTCTAATTTAGTGCTCAGTTATTATTTGTGCTCATTTATTTATTTATTGTATTTTTTAGTTTTACAGTATTAGAGATTCTAAACAGGTACTGTATATGACTAAATATACTGTATGTATATATAAAAGCTGTCTGGATTCAAAACTGTCCTTTAATAATACATTTATGGAGTGACACATCTTATTTATATATCTAAATAAGATGAGCATTTGCAAAGGCCAAGCACGCTTTTGTGTGCCTTATCTGGAGAAGTGGTGTCCTCCTTGGTCTGCGTCTGTGGAACCCAGCGATGTGCAGTGTCCGTTGGACTGTTGCTTTGAGATTCATCAGGATGGCCTTGGTGGTGATCCTGGCCAGCACAGGTGTCACTTTTGGCTTCCGACCACGTCCTCTGAGATTTTTCACAGTGCGGAACGTCTTGTATTTTTTAATAATACATTGCACTGTAGCCACTGGAACTTCAAAACATTTAGATATGGTCTTATAGCCCTTTCCTGACTTGTGAACAGCCACAATGCGCAGCCGCAGGTCCTCAGTGAGCTCCTTTGTCTTAGCCGTGACTGTCCACAAACCAACAGCAGAGAGCTTGTGTTTTTCACCTGTTGAATTGATTCAAACAGCTGTTCCCAATGAATCAGGGTAATTAGGATGCTTTAGAACAGCTTGGACTATTTGGAATGGTATAGAACTTAGGATTTTCCCATAGACTGTGACAGTTTGCAAAGGGTATGAATAATTTTGGACATGCTACTTTTTGTTCGAATGTAAATAAAAGCTGAGAAATATTCTTTTCCACAATGATGCCTCTTGTTTATCGTCTTGTTATCTTTTGGGAGAAGCCTGTGTCATTTCCAGTCAAAAAAAATTGTTGGTTGAATAAAAGTAACTTTAGGTCAGAATTTGCCAGGGGTATGAATAATTTTGGGCTTGACTGTATATATATTACTGGATTCAAAACTGTCTTTTAATAATACATTTCTGGAGTGACACATCTTACCCCTCTGGCACATCTTACCCCACTCTCCTCTATATTTTAATGCGATGACTTGTATATGTTCCTTTGGGATGTCGGCACATCATCAGCGCTATTCCACACACAGTACAGCCCCACATTGATGAAAATGAAGGGTTTGCCGCGCGCTTTGATTAAACCTTCCCTATTTACCCCACTTTCAATTAGATAGGCAGGCTGTGTTAGACGCTGCGCATTGAAAGTCAAGAAAATCTAGATTATAATATCTCGGCGCAATCATATTGTCTATTCAACAGTGAGCAGAACAATACCACATGTGTGTCACGCGGGTGTGCAGGACGAGACGAGACGATAGACGAGATTAACAATCAACAGTAAATTTAATAGAATTCTCCAAGATGAACAAGGCAGGAACAGGCAGGAACACAGAGGGCTTTCACACACATCCAGATAACGTTAAAGACCGACAAAAGACTAAACTCAAAGACAGACTTATAAAGGGTAACTCATTATCAAACACAGGTGACACAGATGACTAATAATTACAAGGACAGGTGCAACAGATGACGGTGACGAGGGCTAAACCAAATGACAACAGAATGGCAGGGGAAGACAATGGGTGAAACCAATGACAGACAGGGTTGTGACATCACGCCCCCCTCCGGAAAGGCGCGTCCTCGCGCCGTGGAAAAAACGAGAGGGGCGGAAAAACAGAGTACATAAGGGAGGAGGCTTGGGCGGAGGACGGTACCCCTGGAGGGGGACAACAAACAAAGTCCTGAGAGTCCAGGGGGGCGACGAAGGTGGGAGGAGCCAGGGAGGAAACAGGAGGGACCTGAAGCAGGAGGAACTGACCCAGACCACAGCCATGATGACGGCCCACTGTGGAGCCGACGGAGGGAGGAACCATGGTGGAGGAAGGCGTGCCGACTCCATGGGGCCGACCGACAGAGGCGGAGCAGATGGCGGAGGAGCCCGAGGCGGAGACGGAGAGCCGATGATCCGGGGTGACGACGAGGATCCGGAGGGCCAAGGTGGAACAGGCTCTGGCGCCCGAGGCGGAGGCGGAGTCCCGGAGATCCGCGGCGGAGCCGGAGCGACAGAGGATGGAGGCTGTGCCCGCAGGAAGGAGGAGTCCCAAGGAGCCGGTGGGACGGCGCGACGAGGCACAGCCGGAGGAGCAGAGTCCTGAGGAGCCGATGGGGTGACGACTGACCAGGGCGGAGCCGGAAAGACGATGGAGCCCGGTGGAGCTGGTGGATCGACGGGCGACGGTGGAGAGGAGGGCGTCGAGAGCCGTGGTGGAACCGCGGGGTCGAAGGGCCGAGGCGGAGTCCAGGACTCGGAGGCTGGAGGCGGAGCTGAGGAATCCTCCAGCCGAGACGCCGATGGAAGCTGGCAGTCCCGCGGCGAGCCCACTGCACAGGTGGATGACTGAGGGTGAGCAGGGGGACTGACAGGTGATAGCGGAGATTCAGGATGGCTGGACGGGACCAGCGGAGACTCAGGATGGCTGGACGGGACCAGCGGAGACTCAGGCATAGGCAGAAGAGGGCGGGTGGGTGGGAAGTTCAGGCAGGCCAGTGGTTCTGTGGAAAAGTCTATTAAGTCCCCAGAGTGTTGCTCATTCTCACCCCCAGTGGTGGTGCAGTGGGCAGGGCTCTCTGTAGCCCTCTCTTGCTCCACGTCGTACTCCACCGTCGCGGATGTAGCAGTCGGCTCTCGCACCTGGTCCGATGGGTCCGGCCCTGGCTCTGTCGCTCTCGGCTCGGGCTCTCCATCGTCGGTGGGCTCGGGCTGCAATTCCGCTTGTCGGGGTGATGTTGGGCTGGGTTCTGGGTCTGGAGTGGGGCTGGTGTCATCCTTCGCGGTCAACGAAGCTCTGCTGGACACCAGCACCCACTCGATGTAGTCGGCGAGGCTCTCTCGAGGACCCTCCCCGGACAGCTGCCTCTGGATGTTATCATTAAGTCCCACGCGGTAGAACGTGCATAGGCAACTGTCCGGGTAGTGCGTAAACGGGGCGAGGAATATAAAGTCTCTGGTGTGGTCCTCGAGAGAGCGGTTCCCCTGCTTCAGGAGGAGGATGAGGACGGCGGGATCATTCATGACGGGGAAAAAAAAAAAAAATAAACTAAACACTGATACAAAAAAAAACGGAAAATAAACGCAGGGGAAGACGCCGTGAATTTTTTTTTGGGTCGGTCTTTCTGTCACGCGGGTGTGCAGGACGAGACGAGACGATAGACGAGATTAACAATCAACAGTAAATTTAATAGAATTCTCCAAGATGAACAAGGCAGGAACAGGCAGGAACACAGAGGGCTTTCACACACATCCAGATAACGTTAAAGACCGACAAAAGACTAAACTCAAAGACAGACTTATAAAGGGTAACTCATTATCAAACACAGGTGACACAGATGACTAATAATTACAAGGACAGGTGCAACAGATGACGGTGACGAGGGCTAAACCAAATGACAACAGAATGGCAGGGGAAGACAATGGGTGAAACCAATGACAGACAGGGTTGTGACAATGTGTTTTTGCATTAATGATGCACATTTGCTTTCCGGAGGCTCCCCACCAAACACATTTCACACTTTTTTGTGGTTCTAATAAGCACCAGGGATGTAATTCAGCTCTTGGATGTTCTACTTTTTTTCACTGAGTAGATTTACTTGGGAAAAAAAATCAATTTGGTCTTTACAGTGGTTGTGCCCGTTGGAAATTATATCCTGTGACCTTGCTGCAGGATAGCTGATTTACTTGGCATCGATCTGCACTTTTTTTTTTCCCCTCCATGCTTTGTTGAGCTCATCTAGTACAGTTAATAGGCTATTCTTAACAATCTAATATTCAGCACATGTATATAGAGTGACTATACAATACGGACAGGTGCTTTCATAATTAATGCATCATACACTCCTGCACATTATGGAGCCTTAATAGTAGCTCTTGAGTGGAACATTTTCCTTCATGACGTCCCTGTGCTCAGCTGGAAATGAGTTTGCACAGATGTCTGTTTTTATGCCATGTTTGACCTCAGCAGCCTGTCGGGGTTCATCGTAACCTTGTCAGTTTGACTGTCAACTGACATGCGTTCATAAAAAAATAAGCATATAAAATGAAGAGGAAGGTCAGAAATGCTGTTAAACCAGACCTTGTGAGAGCAGGAAAAAATGCTGGTGTTTTATATGCTTAATCTAAGCATATAAGTGCTAAAAGTCAACATGATTGGTTGTAAAAAGTGGGTGTCATACACCAGAATGGAGTCATGTGGTTTTATGGGTTAAAAGATGAGGACTTGGTGACATCATCTGGAAAGGAAAGTTGTTTAAAAGCAGAGACAAGGACATTTTATAACATAAACTGATTTCAAAATGTATTCGCTAGATACTTGTACTTAATTAAGGTAATTCACTGATTTAATGACTTTATTTTACCTCATAATTTACTTTAATTTGCATATTTAATTTATTTTATTAAAGGGTGTCTGATATTTAATGCATGTAAATAGCATTATTTACATAAGCTTTTATGCTGTACTGTTTTTAATATGTTACGCAAAGGAGCAAAATTAAAGCTAAAAAAGAAAAGGGCAAGTTTCTATTCCCACGTCAGTGATGCATTCTTTAAAGTAACATATGGATTTTATTTTATTTTATTTTATTTTATTTTATTTTATTTTATTTTATTTTATTTTATTTTATTTTGTGTCTGAGTTTAAAATGTTTATTTTTTAAACAAATCATTTAAATTAGCAACCTTAAATTCAAAAACAAAAAAGAGAGAAAAGAAAAAAGGCAAGTTTCTGATTTCTTCATGTGCATTTCAGAGATGCATTCATTAAAGTAAAATGTGACTTTTATTTTATTTTATTTTATTTTATTTTATTTTATTTTATTTTATTTTATTTTATTTTATTTTATTTTATTTTATTTTATTTTATTTTATTAAGTATTAAGTGTGTTCAAGTTTCTAATTTCTACATGTGCATTTCAGAGATGCATTCATTAAAGTAAAATATGACTTTTTATTATTTAATTTTATTTTATTTCTATTGAAGTGTGTCTGACATTTAAGTTTGGGATGTTTATCAGACTAAAAACTGGTAACAATAATTAATAAACACGTAATAAATCACATAAAAGAAGAAAAGAAAAGAAAAGAAAAGAAAAGAAAAGAAAAGAAAAGAAAAGAAAAGAAAAGAAAAGAAAAGAAAAGAAAAAAGAAAAAGAAAATGGCAAGTATATAATTTCAGAGATGCATAAATTAAAGTAAAATATTAATTTATTTAATTTGATTTTATATATTTTTATTTATTTATTTATTTATTTATTTTGATTTAATATTTTTTGTTTTATTTATTTATTTTAACTTAATCTTTCAATGTTTATCAATGTTTATTAATGTTTAAAAAAATAGAAACAACACTGTTTTAAATAAATTTTAATAAATTTTACAATTTTTAATACATTTTAAATAATTGTCAGGAATATATCTGTGTCTTGTTTTTGTTCTGTTCTCCTAGTGTTTTGCCCCCTATGTTTCCAGTTCTAATGGTTTAGTCCTTGTCTTCCCCTCTAGTTTTGTTTCCATTTGGTTTGCCCATATTTGTATTTCCCCCTCGTTATCCTGTTATCTTGTTTGTGACCACGCCCCCGTTTCAGTATATTTAAGAGTCTGTGTTTGCACTCCCCGTTTGTCGGTCAATGTTGATGTTACTTCCGTTTGTTTAGTCATAATGCTCATTTCTTGCTCCTGGTTTTGTTTATTTGTTATCATTTGCAGTGTTTTATTTAATAAACTTTATTTATTCAGTTACTCCGGTTCTTCTCCTCGTCAATCATCACTCCTCCACCCAGCCAGTTTGTGACAATAATATTAAATAAATTTTAAAATTATCAATAAATAAAACAAAAGAAAGACAGAAAGACAGAAAGACAGAAAGAAAAAAAGAAAATAAAAGAAAAAAGGCAAGTTTCTAATTTCTATATGTGCATTTCAGAGATGCATTCATTAAAGTAAAATATGACTTTTTATTTATTTTATTTATTTATATTGAAGTGTGAGTTTGGGATGTTTATTAGACTAGAAACTGGTAACAATAATTAATAAAAATGTAATAAATCAAATGAGAAAAGAAAAGAAAAAGGCGAGTTTCTTGCGTAAATTAAAGTAAAATATGAATTTATGATTTAATTTTATTTTATCATTTTTTAGTTGTATTTATTTATTGTTTTATTTTAATTTAGTTTGATTTGTCATTGAATTGTGTCTGACATTTGAGTTTGGGACAGACTAAATCTAGTAACATAAATGACTAGCAACAACACAGTATTAAAAAAAAATCTTTCAAGCAACTTTCAAGTAAAAAAAAAAGTTTATATTTTCTATATGTCCATGTCAGAGGTCAGAGATGCATTCATCAAAATATTCCTATTATTTTAATTTTATTGATTATGATTTTTGAGTGTGAGATGTTTATCAGATTGAAAGCTAATCTGATTGTAATTGCGTAGGCCTTCAGGACTCAAAAACACTGAAAGCATGTTTTCAATCATTCTGCCTTATTTTAAAATGCAATTTGCAGGCATTTCGTGATGTTTAACATTCATTTCATCCTTTTGTCTTTTGGTTTCAGGCCAGTGCATATGATATGTTTTTGAGGAATGAAATTGCCTTATTCTCGCTCATTTGCGAAAAATTAGTCGTCTCGTCTCCTGAGATAGCAATTTTTGTGAGGAGAATTTTGTGTCAGTCTGGTTTTCAGGTGAACTCTCTCAGTGTAATTACATGAAAAATGCTTACACCTCAGCCTGGAGATGCAATTAGTTCCCATTTGCATTTTGATTTAATGCATCTAAATGGGGTTATTTACAGGAGTTTTCATGCTATAGCGTTTTTAATATATCATGCAAATGAGCAACGTCTAAGTTCAAAAAAGAAAAAGGCAAGTTACTAATTTCTTCAAGCCGGTGTCAGAGATGCATTCATTAGAGTAAAATATGGCTGCCTGTTCACATTTTTATTTGAACCGATCCTGAGGCGACTAACTTAAATAAGCATCTCATTAAAAGTGCCCTCGAATGCTGTATCTTTGGTGGCAGGATTCTTAGACAATGATTGTGCCTGTCGGTAAAAGTTTTGATTTAAGAGCTATAATTACCATTCAATCCAGACAACCATGAGCTTCACTGGAATAAATCCCTGCAAGCATTCCAGACGCTGTACAGTGCTATAGAACAAGCTACAGCCGATGCATTAGCAAGAGAGCTGGAAATCAATTACAGTTCAAAGTGTTTTACATGCAATGAATGAAAAAAAATAAATAAATGAGTGAATGAATGAATAAAGGTAAGGATCTTAAAAGCACATGTGCAAAGTTCTTAGAAAGGTTAATTGGTTTTTAATGAAAAGTTTAAATTTAATGACTCTTTTCTATATATACAGATATACACACGCACACATTTACATTTAGTTATATAGCAGACAAATATATATGTATGTATGCGTGTGTGTGTGTGTGTGTGTGTGTGTGTGTGTGTCTGTGTGTGTGTGTGTGTGTATACAGTCAAGCCCGAAATTATTCATACCCCTGGCAAATTCTGACTTAAAATTACTTTTATTCAACCAGCAAGTTTTTTTTTTTTTTTGACTGGAAATGACACAGGCTTCTCCCAAAAGATAGACAATGTACAAGAGGCATCATTGTGTGGAAAAAAAAAATATTTCTCAGCTTTTATTTACATTTGAACAAAAAGTGGCATGTCCAAAATTATTCATACCCTTTGCAAACTGTCACAGTCTATGGGAAAATCCAAAGTTCTATACCATTCCAAATAGTCCAAGCTGTTCTAAAGCATCCTAATTACCCTGATTCATTGGAAACAGCTGTTTCAATCAACTCAACAGGTGAAAAACAGAAGCTCTCTGCTGTTGGTTTGTGGACAGTCATGGCTAAGACAAAAGTGCTCACTGAGGACCTGCGGCTGCGCATTGTGGCTGCTCGCAAGTCAGGAAAGGGCTATAAGACCATATCTAAATGTTTTGAAGTTCCAGTGGCTACAGTGCAAAGTATTATTAAAAAATACAAGACCGCACTGTGAAAAATCTCAGAGGATGTGGTTGGAAGCCAAAAGTGACACCTGTTCTGGCCAGGAGGATAGTGAGAGGATCCTCCTGGCCATCCAAGGATCAACACCAAGGCCATCCTGATGAATCTGGGCTCTGCTGGTGGCAACATCTCAAGGCAGACAGTCCAGACGCAGACCAAGGAGGACACCATTTCTCCAGATAAGGCACACAAAAACCCGCTTGGTCTTTGTAAATGCTCATCTGGACTTCTAGTCTTCTGTTTTATGTCAGATAAAACAAAAAATTAATTGTTTGGCCACAATGATGTAGCCTTCATTTGGCGTAAAAAAGGAGAAGCCTTCAACCCTAAGAACACCATCCCCACTTTCAAACATGGTGGTGGGAACCTAATTTTTTGTGGGTGTTTTTCAGCCGGTGGACCAGGGAACTTAATCACAGTAAACGGCACCATGAAAAAGGAGCAATACATCAATATTCTTAACAACAACATCAGGCAGTCTGCAGAGAAACTTGGCCTTGGGCACCAGTGGACATTTCAGCACGACAACGACCCAAAACACACAGCAAAAGTGGTGAGGAAACGGTTAGCAGACAAAAACATTACTGTTTTGCAGTGGCCCAGCCAGAGTCCTGACTCAAATCCAATTGAGAATCTGTGGAGGGAGCTAAAGATCAGGGCGATGGCAAGGAGACCCTCCAACCTGAAAGAGCTAAAGATGGTCTGCAATTATAGGAAGCATTTGCTTGCTGTAATAGCCAATAAAGGCTTTTCTATCAATTATTGAGAAGGGTATGAATAATTTTTGACATGTTACTTTTTGTTAAAATGTAAATAAAAACTGAGAAATAGTGTTTTCCACAATGATGCCTCTTGTACATCGTCTTATTATCTTTTGGGAGAATCTTGTGGCATTTCCGGTCAAAAAAAACCCTTGCTTGTTGAATAAAAGTAACTTTAAGTCAGAATTTAGCCAGGGGTATGAATAATTTCGGGATTGACTGTATATAAATTTAATTTTTGATGTATTTCTGAACACATTTATAAATGGAGTTACATCACTGACCCAAATCCTGGTATTCGGCAGGCAATTCATTAGCTGAAATGTGCTTTTGCCATCTCACAGTTAGGAAACTTAACAACATCTCCAATAGCACGTCTCCTCAGCTCTTAACCATCTCTTATGCGTGCACAAGGAGTGTCAGTCTGCACGCTCGCTGACACGCATTTTCATATTGTTTGTATTAGCAGGATGATGCAAAATTGAACTTCTAATTAAATCCCCAGAATCAGCACTTGAATGCAAACAGTGTGTGGTTATTTGGTCCTCTCATGCAAGGCATAATCTTTGTGAAATTGATTTAATAGTTGTTTAGTGAGACGCCTGCAAATAATGAATGATCCTTGCAGACAGAGAGAGCTTTGTTGAAATTAATTTACTTTGTGTGGAACATGACGTTCCCGTACAAATATCAGCCTTATTTAGACACTTTCCTGCTGCTCTTAAATATCAGGAAAACTTTCTAAGAAATGCTACAAGGACAAATGCGGCCTACTGCCATATGGTTCAGAGAATGAAACTATTCATACAGCATCTGTAATTGAAATTAATCGTATCATTTGCATAAGGAATCACATTATTAATTGCTTGTTTATTAGCACTCTGGCACACTATGTCTATTTACTGTACTTACGTTACTTAATGAATGATGAATTGAGCTTATTTGTGATCCAAATTAGTGTCCAAAACAATTAGATATGAAGCATGGGGATTTTTGATTATGTATTTCTTGTACCGTATATCTCATTTGAAACTTTTCCAGTTTAAAAAAAAAACAAAAACATATATTTAAAAAAATGTTGCAGCAGATAGTTTAATTTGCATGTGTGCGTGTAATCACAGAGCAATTGCTTATTTATAATCATATTCAAATGTATCTGACCTTGAGTGTCTGCTCTAACGAACTCCTCTTTGTGGCTTCACACCTTTAATTAGCTAATTATTTCAGACGCACTTCTCTGCCTGCGCTAGACTTCTGTCTGCGTCAGAATTCTGTTCCCGTACCTGTTCGGCCAGAGGTCATTATGCTCTATATTTGTAAATTTCTCATTTTTGCCATTATTGTTCCCCGAGTTGTGACAAATTCTATGATCACAATAGCATGCTAGCATACTACTCTACTCTCAGTAGGAATACTGTGCTTAGTATGCTAATTTTGCGTATGAAATACTGGGATGTCCTAACTACATTAGCTAAAATGAGTACATGGAATATTGCATCTAATCACTTTCTCACCAATGGATCCTCTGCAGTGAATGGGTGCCGTCAGAATGAGAGTCCGAACAGCTGATAAAAACATCACAATAATCCATTACTAATCCACACAACTCCATTTTATCAATTAACATCCTGTGAGGTGGAAAGCTGTATGTTCTTGAATGCAAGAAACAAATCTATCAAAACTTTAAACCACTGCTTCCGGCTAATAAGAGTTTAATTTTATGTAGTACGTAAGCTGAACGTGTTACATTTGTAATTGATTTCTGTAATTGCATTTAAAAATGACAATTTTGACCCATCCCTTACACCTTAACCCACCCTTAAACCTACCCATACCATCAAACCAGTCCCTAACCTTACCAATATCCCACCTCAATAGCAGCAAAAGTGTTTTGTTGTGAGTACATGGTAGTAAGTATACTAAACTCAATGTACTAGTTATAGTAAATTTGTAAGTGTACTGTTTCACTACTTCTTGGGACAAATTTGGCCCACTTTTTAGTTTATAAAAGTATACTTTTAAGTATAAAGTGTAACAACAGTACAGACAACTAAGTTTTTGTTTGGTATTGCAACTATACTGTGAACTATACTATGTAGCAAATGTATAGGCTATACTAATTATCATTCTAGCCATCCTTTTAGTTCATGAAAGTACACTCAGATTTTTACAAGTATGCTTGAAAGTTACTTCTAAGTTTTAAGCTAAGGTCAAAGGTGTACACCCCCTTGATTCTTAATACTGTTGTTACCTGAATGATACACAGCTGTTTTTTTTTTTTTTTTTTAGTGATAAGTTGTTTACGAATCCCTTGTTTGTTCTGAACAGTTAAACTCCCTGCTGTTCTTCCGAAAAATCCTTCAGGTTGGTTTTCCAGCATTTTTGTGTATTTAAACCCTTTCCAACAGTAACTATGAGATCAACAGTGATTTTAAGATATATCTTTTCACACTGAGGACAACTGAGGAACTCCTATGCAACTATTAAAGAAGGTTCAAATACTCACTGATGCTCCAGAAGGAAAAACCATGCATTAAGAGCTGGGGTGAAAACTTTTTGAATTTGAAGATCAGGGTAACTTATTTTGTCTTCTGGGAAACATGTAACTACCTACTGTAGACTCAGTACTAAATGAAAAGAATATGAAAAAAAAAAAAAAAAAATACCCATCTCCATTCTGTTTAAAAGTTTTCACCCCCCTCTTAATGCATGGTATTTCCTTCTGGAACATCAGTGAGCGTTTGAACCTTCTTTAATAGTTGCATAGGAGTCTCTCAGGTGTCCTCAGTGTGAAAAGATAGATCTCAAAATCATACAGTCATTGTTGGAAGGGTTTATATACACAGAAATGCTGGAAAACTACAGAACGTGTGGGACCTGAAGGAGTTTTCTGAAGAAAAGCAGGCAGTTTAACTGTTCAGGACAAACAAGGGACTCATAAACTTACGTCTGGAGTTGGAGATAAATCATAAATAGTGGGTACAGATCCATCCTTGAGTTTCATCTTTTTAGCAAATCCTGCCTTGAATTGTCCCTTGTTTAGAAAGACTTGCAGTAAAATGATTTGTGCAGACATAAAAAAATTTAGGTGTATTCGTTGGCGCGTTTTGTGGCTATACTATGTTTATAGATTGATCTCATTGGTTCCATTGGAAATAATTCTTAAGTGACTCAAGATTTGAACCTTCATTGTGTTTTGTTATCTCTCTCTGTCTCTCTCACTCTGAAATGTGCTTTCTTCATGAAGAAATTGCATGCCCATCACTTGTTGTTCTGAAATAATGAGCTCAACTGTTTAAATGTGCTAATTTAGAAGGATATACGAAAATAAATGCTCATCAGACAATTTTCACACATATTTGCCATGTTCTTCTAACAGTCTTTGGTCTTAGAAACTCTTGCTTTGACACAGTATTTCACGGCGGAAACTGTGCCTGCGAGGAAGACTAAGGCAGTGTGATTCCTTACCTACATCCTGAGATGGGATCCATCCTCAAATCACCAACCCACATTTTATTTAAGGATGTAATATGAGAGAACCTCATAAACGGAGCCTCTGAGGGGTCCAATGGGAAATGAGCATAATATGGGTTGGTTTTAAGTCAGAAGAAGAGCGCAATGATGAAAGAGGATGAAACTGAGAACTAACTCGGCGTGTGGTTGCTGCACTAGTGTTCGTGAAGTAGGCTACACCTGGGACATGCACTGCTAAATCATTTTTAATCACTATTTTTGTCCCGTTTTCCTGTAAAAAATAAAAAAAAAATAAAAAAATCTCAAAACATTCTTGCAACAAGATATATTTGCATGGGAGGCAAAACTGCAAAATATATTACAACATGGTTTGAGCATTAACTCTTAGGATATGTTTAAAACAAGAATGGCCAATTTTCTTCCTGAGAAAATTTCAATATGCACTCCATAATTTTTTTTTTTTTTCCATAGTGAAAAATTGTTTTACCCAAGCTGGACACCACATGGGGCGGCCATGTTGGATCACATGACCAGCGGAATATAACTGACTTTATCCCACTAACCTCAAATTACATAGGCAGACGGAATCAATAGAATCAGTTAATTATGTCTGACTGTGCATACAATGTTTCTGCAACAGTTGAGATCCAGAAGTAAAAACAAAATTTTTAATAGTAACAGATAACCCTGTTGTGAGCTCTGAGGTTATTAATCACTGGCTTGTGCTTTTGTTGAAGCCATCTGTTCACATTAATTCAACTTATTAGTTACATAATCATGTTTAATAGTGTCATTTGTGGTGAGAAACTGCATCACCCACAATTCTGTACTGAAAATTTCACCAGCTAGAATCATAGTGAGCTAAATTTGGCAAAGAGCTCTTTAACTTTGTCCATTTCCATGGCACTAAACGAATAACATAAATAAGTTGTCTCTCTATGCTCTCAAAATATGTTAATGTTGATGTGTGTGTGCATATATAAAAATGCTACTGGTTACAGATTATGTGATGAAAACTGTAGTTAAGTAAGTAATCTAGGTTACTCATTTTATGCAATCTGAGTACTTTTTAGATTACTTTTATTTAACTCTTATACTCAGTTTCTTGATATCAACATCATGAAATGCATTACATTACATTACATTACTTTTTTTTTTTTTTTTTTGACCGGAAATGACACAGGCTTCTCCCAAAAGATAATAAGACGATGTACAAAAGGCATCATTGTGAAAAAAATATATATATTTCTCAGCTTTTATTTAGATTTGAACAAAAAGTGGCATGTCTAAAATTATTCATACCCTTTGCAAACTGTCACAGTCTATGGGGAAATCCAAAGTTCTATACCATTCCAAATAGTCCAAGCTGTTCTAAAGCATCCTAATTACCCTGATTCATTGGGAACAGCTGTTTTAATCAAAAGATCCCAAAAGATAATAAGACGATGTACAAGAGGCATCATTGTGAAAAAAAAAATATATATATTACTCATCTTTTTCGTTTTGCAGTGGCCCAGCCAGAGTCCTGACTTAAATCCAATTGAGAATCTGTGGAGGGAGCTAAAAATCAGGGTGGTGGCAAGGAGACCCTCCAACCTGAAAGAGTTGGAGCTCATCGCTAAAGATGAATTGGCAAAAATATGAGTGGAGACATGCAAAAAGCTGGTCAGCAACTATAGGAAGCGTTTGATTGCTGTAATAGCCAATAAAGGCTTTTTTATTGAGTATTGTGAAGGATATGAACAATTTTAGACAAGCCACTTTTTGTTCAAATATAAATAAAAGCTGAGAAATATTTTTTTCCACAATGATGCCTCTTTTGGGAGAAGCCTGTATCATATCCGGTCAAAAAAAAAAAAAAGGAAAAAAAAAAAAAAACTTGCTGGTTGAATAAAAGTCAAACACTGCCTCAATTGAAAGTTTGTAATGTTGTGTTTAACGTCGTTTGATTGCTCAACCCGTTCTCATGGAAATTCGTACATATTTTACGAGGTGGCTAATTTGTACGAATTCGTACCACCTCACTCATACGAAATGTAATGATTTTTGCTAAATCGTATTCATTTTACAAGTTCCCCATTACATATGAATTGTCTTAACAAATTGTACAAAATTGCACATGTGAGGTCATACGAATGTGTACTAATTAGCCACCTCGTAAAATACTTACAAATTGGTGATGAGATAGCATTGGATTACTTCGTGGTTTATAACTCTGTAACAAAAGCTTTATCCTTGTGGTTAAAAAAAAAATGAAAAAAAATAAAAAATACTTCTGAAACCAACAGTATCAAAAAAGCAGACAGCACTAATGCACTCAGTGGCATTAAAACCATTAGGTGTCAGAATACATCTAGGTCAAAAATACTTGATTCTCATTGGTCAGGACTTTAATCCTTAAATGCATGAATGTTTCGCCAATCACTATTTCATATTCGGGTCTTTAGCGACACGGACCTATATATCCAGTACAGATGGATTGCTCACTGCTGCAATAGTAAACAACTCTCTTATTATTTTAAGAACAATTACGGAATAATTAAATAAAGCATATTTCGTTACCTTTTGAAACTTAGAATAGTTCAATTTGAGGAGATTATCGTACCATCGCTGTCATCGTTAGAGTGCACTTCCACAGTACATTCAGCATCTGGCTCAAATTCGCAGTCTCGATATTCACAAAAAACCGTCATTTTCAATGACTTCAAAATATTAATAGTTTGTTCGCTGGCAGCTTACTCACTATGTCCACCATCAAGTGACATTTATATTTTATGACATACAGTAATTGCTCTGCAGTATAGCCATTCAAACCAGTTAAATTTTTGCTGATGATATTCTTTTGTTTTATGCCTGTGGTAATTATGAGTGAAACATCACGTCAATATTGTTTATTAAACAGTCCCACCTCGAGGAATAAAAGTGAATTGTATGTATTGAGTCATCAGATATTGTAATACTTTGCACAGAGAAAAATATACTCACACTAATACATACCTCGGGTCTCTAGCGACCCTATACACTTTTTATAAAAACATAATCAGAAAACATACATTCTTTTACATTTTAGAATTTTTTCATTATATTGTTTATAATGAATAGATTGAGGAATACTAAGAAAGTTGAGGTCTAAGGATAGTGAATGATGTCCCCGGTCACTAAAGACCTGAGGTATGCATTTAAGGGTTAAGATGCATTTTCTAATAGTGCCACAATAATTCTAAAGAGATTGAGACCATTAGGGGAGCGTTTACACAACACCATTTTAAACTAAAAACGGAAATGTTTTATGTGTTTTATTGCACGACAACAGCATTTTGGTGGCCTGTAAATATGAACCCTTGAAAATGCACATTTTCGGAAAAGGTTATGTCAAGTGCTTGCTTATTTGAAGTATTGGAGCAGACGTGTAGGTTTTCTTACAAACTGACATCGCCATCTACTGGCTTGGCATGTATAAATCAGGGTTTTTAATAGTTTTTGTGGATCTGTGAGAGCGGAGATCGTTTTGACAATGTTGTCGCCAGTATGCGAAACCTTTCAAAAACTTTTCCGCTTTTAGTACATCATTGTCGTGTCAACGTCCCCTTGTGCATTCTTGACTTTGTCTCTTGATTTGCAAGTGACTCTAAAAGGCTGTTCTATTGTTTCAAAACTAGACCAATGGCAAGTCTGACAAGTGCCATCCATCACTACAGTGATTTGTGATACTGTGTGTTCAGATACTAGCAGTGGGATCATAATTTCACTCTATGGAAAGTGATATGACCAAATGACAGTCTGAAGGCTGATTTGACTGGATGTATCATTTAATTTGAAATGACGTTTGAAGTTAGTCACAGCTGAACGCCTCACTTTGGTCTCGCGCTAATATTAATAATTACTCCGACACTTCTATGTCCTGAGGATATCGCATTTCATTACATCACTGATAGAACGCTGCCAAAAATGTGCTTAACCGCCAATTCCAAACAGAAGTCGTCTACTGCCAGAGATAATGGAGACATTTTCTCAATAGACTGAGCAGGAAAGCTACGTATGATCCCAAAGTCCATCTCTCCCACGTTATCAGTTGCACGCGTAGGCTGCCTACTATCCTATTACTTTTAAGGTGCAGTCGCCTTGAAAAAGCTTTTAGACCCACGAATGGCTTTTTGGTGTCTGACTAGGTAATAGGTTTATGCAGAATGACTAAGATATTATAGCTAATGCTTGTAAGCCAAGCGAGAAATTACCCCACGCTGAAGGTAATGTAACATACGGGAAGTAAAGCCGCACCGTGACTATTAGCAACTCCGCCACTATTTAGGTAGGTTTGGCACGGCCCTGCGAGAATCACCCCTGATATAATGTGCCGTTTGTGCTTGTGAAGGTTTAGAGGCTTTTAGGTCAATGTAGGCAGGGTGAATAGCGCTAATGGAGGAGTAATTCACCTTGCTGGAAAGGACATAGGTAAAGAAAAGTACTTAAAAGTAAAACTATTACAAATCTTATTATTTTATTGAAGTGAAGCTGAAATGAATGTAGTGTTAAAAAAAATATTAGATGGAAAGTTCCCACTTTATATTAGGTGGCATTAACTACTTTGTACTTACATTAAAAACTAAGTACAAAGGAAAGGAAAGGAAAGGAAAGGAAAGGAAAGGAAAGGAAAGGAAAGGAAAGGAAAGGAAAGGAAAGGAAAGGAAAGGAAAGGAAAGGAAAGGAAAGGAAAGGAAAGGAGGTGAAGTGAGGCCAAGTATGGTGACCCATACTAGGAATTTGTGCTCTGCATTTAACCCATCCAAGTGCACACACACCGTGAACACACACGTAAAATATCTCTGCGGCGCCCGGGGAGCAGTTGGGGGTACGGTGCCTTGCTCAAGGGACTCACCTCAGTCATGGTATTGAGGGTGAAAAGAGTGATGGTTATTCACTCCCCCCACCCACAATCCCTGCTGGACCTGAGACTCGAATCTGCAACCTTTGGGTTACAAGTCTGACTCTCTAACCATTAGGCCACGGCTAGTAAGAAGTACCGCAAGTGTAGTGATACAATTACAAACTTTGAAACCGCTGTTGGCCCTACTGAAAAAAAAAAAAACAGCTAAGTTTTAGCTGGTCATAGCTGGTTTTAGAGGGGTTTTGGCCACTTTTTCATCCTGGCCAGGCTGGCTGGTCTTAGCTAGTCAGGCTGGGAGACCAGCTACTTCCTCTTAAACGTGTTTTTTTTTTAGCTGTTTTTTGTTTGTTTGTTTGTTTGTTTGTTTGTTTGTTTGTTTTTCAGCAAGGGGGAGTTCTGATATCACTCTAATATTGCACTCCTATCAGCCAATCAGATTTGAGGACCAAAAAGAAGTGTTGTATAAATACTGATAACATTGTAAATGATACTAAAATAATTTGTTTGTTTATTGACAGCATGGTTAAGTTTCTTTCTAATGTGAACAGTATGAATTGCAGTAGATATACAGTATATTAAAAATAAGTAATTTTGTTTATCTACATTGTATACTAAAACGTTTAAACTAAAATTTTAGAGAGTAGTTGTTCTAATACTGATTTATCATGTGCATAAAATGTTAATGGTATATTTTTAAAGGCATTTTGGCATGTTTGTGTATTATATTCATTAAAAACTTTCACCGACTATTTTCATTCATCTTGAGTAATAAGGTAGAGAGGATTTTTGCACCCAGGGTTGCCAGTTGGTGGAAAACACTGCGTGTTGCAGCCATGAAAGCCAGCAAATGAACTCAGGGAGAGAACCTAAAAAGCCTTAGCATTCACTTAAAAATCTCTATTTAAATACGGATAAACTTGCCAATCTGGCAACCCATGTGAAGTCTGAATAGAAGAGGCCTGTTTTAAAATAGATGTTATCTTAATTAACAAACTGCATATTTGAGCTGTAAACAAGTACATGTTCACCTGAAAACCTCTTGAAACTATATTCCATGACACAAAAACTGTAATATTTATAATCCCTTAATCTGGCAACCCGTGTCAAGTCTGAATAGAAGAGGCCTGGAGAAACAACTCTCTCCAATATTTTGAAATAGTTCAGTCATTAGCTGTTGATATTACATACTGCACCTTTTCAAAACAGAAAAAGAAGAAGACTGGCAAAGACCAAAGCATGAAGTGGCCACAGAATGGCCACTGACGATCCGGAGCTCTCATGTCCGAAAACATTGACACAAATTTTCAAATAGATGTTCTCTTAATTAACAAACTGCATATTTGGACTATGAACAAGTACATTTCCACATGAAAACCTCTTGAAACTATATTCCATGACACAAAAACAGTAAAATTTATAATCCTTTAATCTGGCAACCCGTGTCGAACCTGAATAGAAGAGGCCTGGAGAAACAACTCTCTCCAATATTTTGAAATAGTTCAGTCATTAGCTGTTGATATTACATACTGCACCTTTTCAAAACAGAAAAAGAAGAAGACTGGCAAAGACCAAAGCATGAAGTGGCCACAGAATGGCCACTGACGATCCGGAGCTCTCATGTCCGAAAACATTGACACAAATTTTCAAATAGATGTTCTCTTAATTAACAAACTGCATATTTGGACTATATGAACAAGTACATTTCCACATGAAAACCTCTTGAAACTATATTCCATGACACAAAAACAGTAAAATTTATAATCCTTTAATCTGGCAACCCGTGTCGAACCTGAATAGAAGAGGCCTGGAGAAACAACTCTCTCCAATGTTTTGAAATAGTTCAATCACTAGCTGTCGATATTACATTCTGCACCTTTAAAACAGAAAAAGAAGAAGACTGGCAAAGACCAAAGCATGAAGCGCTGACCATTTTCTGGTTAATTAAACTGTGGTATTGTTAGAGCAATATTTTACAGAGCAGAGGCGAAAGTGGCAGCAGTGGTTTATTTTTACAATATTGGCATGTCAACAAAACAGAAGATTCAGATCATGGTAAGCTCATGCTTACGCCCTCAGGGGTGTTCTGGATTCTGTCTGGAGGTCAGACTCTTCTGCCAGAGGGCCAGCACTTCACATTCATGGGCGGCTATCTCACCACAGGGCAAATACCTTCTTCAGTTTTATTTTGCCAGCTCAAGGCCTAACACTGATTCAAAACAACAGCGCTCGGCTTGACCTGTCACAGCAGGTAGTACTTTATTTCTAAATGGTTGGAGAACCGAGGAGGCAGGCGGGCTACAGTACTAATAATTACAAAGATCCAATAACCACTGTGCCGGGAAATGAGCAGTTTGGCTTTTAAACCGACCTCTTAGGTCAAATTAAACTTGCTCTATTCAGCAGTATCAGTTTGGGACGGTACGCGCCGCACGGCTCAAATACGTGTCGACACATTAGAAGTTCCCCTTTGTAACTCTCGCCTTGTTCTGGAGTCTGCCGATGTGGAAAGGTAGGGTACGGGGGAGGGCAGTGGAGTGTGGCTGCCCTGAACCCTGTCACTTTGATAGAGTGAATACATTGTGAGAGATAATGGAAACTTTCTATTCAGTGAGGAGCAGAATAAAGAAAGCCTTCCCTCTCATTCATCACCATTGATTACCGTAGGCACCGTGTTCCGCAATTGGAGAGGGAGCGATGGGCGGCACAAGGCACAGGGCTTCAGACGAACCCAGGAACAGAGTGAAACTAACAATCAGTCCGGGACCGGTGCTGTCCCATCACGGCCCTCACAGCAGGTCCCTGACTATAGATATCACATATGCATGTGTTTTATGTGTTTCAGTCTATTGCCTACTATAGTCTGCTGTCGATAGATAGATAGATTGTTCATTGTACAGAGTTTATCACTTGATAATTTCACATTTTATTTATTTATTATCTTTTTTTATATTATTTTTTTAAATCATATACATTTGTTATAATAAAATTCAATTTGTTTTATTTATTTAAATTAATTTTTTTAAATAATATTATTTGTTTTAGCATTTTTTTTATATTAGGTTATATTATTAGTATTTTTATTTTAGATTCAATGTAATAATTTAGGAGCTTCTATACAAGTCCATAAGTCATTTTTTAGTGTAAAATACGGTCACTGGATCATTTTTAATAATAATGTTTTTTTTTTATTAATATATAAAAAATAATAATAATTATTTAAAATAACTCAACATTTTTGTTACTTCAAATAAAATGAGTGTTAAATGAAATTAAAACAAACAAAAACAGGCAGACAGACTTACATTTATGTATGTATGTATTTATTTCAGATGGTTGCAAAAACAAATTTTTTTCATTTTCATTATATAACCTAATATATTTATTATTTGATTAAATAAATAAATTGCTTTAAATGATTATTTTTGTTAGGTTATATTATTAGTATTTTAATTTTTGATTTTATTTAATAATAATTTATCTAGTTCAGATGCACAATTACAATATTTTTTTTCTTTTTCTTTTTCTTTCTTTCTTTCTTACTTTCTTTCTTTCTTTATTTATTGGTTTGATTTATTTTTCTTTATGTATTTCAGATGATTGCAAAAATAATTTCTCATTTTCATAATATAACAATATATTTATTATTGTATATATAAAATAAAATAAAATAAAATAAAATAAATTGCTTAAAATTACTCTATTTTTGTTAAGATTATATTAGTATTTACATTTTTGATTTTATCTAATAATAATTTATTAAATAATTTCTTTCTTTCTTTCTTTATTGATTTGATTTATTTTTCTTTGTCTTTCTCATTTTAATAATATAACATAATTGTTTAAAATTACTCTAGCTATTTTTGTTAAGTTTATGTTAGTAGTATTATAATTTTTGCTTTTGTCTAATAATAATTTATTAAATCATTTCTTTCTTTCTTTCTTTCTTTCTTTCTTTCTTTCTTTCTTTCTTTCTTTCTTTCTTTCTTTCTTGATTGATTTGATTTATTTTTCTTTATGTGTTTCATATGGTTGCAAAAATAATTTCTCATTTTCATAATATAACATAATATATTTATTTTTATATATAAAATAAAATAAATTGTTTAAAATTACTCTAGCTATTTTTGTTAAGGTTATATTAGTAGTATTTTCATTTTTGATTTTATCTAATAATAATTTATTAAATAATTTCTTTCTTTATTTATTTCAGATGGTTGCAAAAATCATTTCTCATTTTCATAATATAACATAATATATCTATTATTTTATATTTAAAAAAAAAAAAATAAATAAATAAAAATAAATTGCTTAACATTACCCTGGCTATTTTTGTTAAAGTTATATTAGTAGTATTTTCATTTTTGATTTTATCTAATAATAATTTATTAAATAATTTCTTTCTTTCTTTCTTTCTTTCTTTCTTTCTTTCTTTCTTTCTTTCTTTCTTTCTTGATTGATTTGATTTATTTTTCTTTATGTGTTTCATATGGTTGCAAAAATAATTTCTCATTTTCATAATATAACATAATATATTTATTTTTATATATAAAATAAAATAAATTGTTTAAAATTACTCTAGCTATTTTTGTTAAGGTTATATTAGTAGTATTTTCATTTTTGATTTTATCTAATAATAATTTATTAAATAATGTCTTTCTTTCTTTCTTGATTTGATTTCTTTTTCTTGATGTATTTCAGATGGTTGCAAAAATCATTTCTCATTTTCATAATATAACATAATACATTTATTATTTTATATATAAAATAAAATAAAATAAAATAAAATAAATTGCTTAAAATTACTCTAGCTATTTTTGTTAAGGTTATATTAGTAGTATTTTCATTTTTGATTTTATCTAATAATAATTTATTAAATAATTTCTTTCTTTCTTTATTGATTTGATTTCTTTCTCTTTATGTATTTCAGATGGTTGCAAAAATCATAAATTGCTTAAAATTACTTCAGCTATTTTTGTTAGGTTATATTAATAGTATTTTCATTTTTGATTTCTTATAATAATTTATTAAATATTTTCTTTTTTCGTCAGTTAAAATGGGCTCATTGGATATATATATATATATTTTTTTTTTTTTTTTTTGTATTTCCAACAAAGACAGCATTCGATTAAATAATACATAATGATGAGTAATGAAGAGTAAAAGATGCACATTATGTGTGACTGACGCTTTAAAGTACTACCAAAGATAAGGACAGGAAATGTAGTTTGGCCACACACGCATCTCCCCTCATAAACCAGTTAAATGGGTAATAATTTCAATTTTTTTACATTTTGACAGCAAGTTCACACTTTGACTTGTCCACCGGAAAAGTGCTCCCTGTGGTCAGTCTAGATTGAATTAGGGGTGAGACAGGTGAGCAGATGACTCGAGCGTAACACACCAGCTCAAGAGGACCGGTGCTACTTCAGCCTCTGCCCTTCACGGGCCCGTGTCAGCAGGGAACTTGTGTCTTTATGGATTGTTTTTATGGAGGATGTGAATATGATGTGAAGGTCACAGGGTTTTAATAAAGCACTCGGGGCTCTGTAACACGTCCTGTCTCTTGGAGGGGACGTAATGAAATCCAGCGTGTGGCTGTGGTCTCTGGACTATTAATGATGTCACTCAGGGGCACACAGACGGTTATGAATCTTGCGAAGGTTCCGCTGCTTTCAAGGCTTTTGCAAATACGCATATCTGGATAATACTCTCTATACATATAGATGTGTGTGGGTGTGTGAATATATTAGTGCTGTCAAAATTAGTGTCTTAACGGAGGCAATTCATTTTTCCAGTTTAATCGCATTAAAAATATTTAACACAGGCTAGGGCTGGCCACCCCACTCACAACGGCTGTTTCTGTCTCTTTATTTTTCTTGAAGTGAAGTGCATTTATTTAGTCGGACAATGTCTTTACAACCACATCTAATGGGAAACTTTTTAGATGCGCAGTCTAACTTCAATTCAGCGCCAGACGCTGGTTAAAGAAGTGTGGGAGAGGTACAGGTGACTAAGACTTTCAGTAGAACAACCTGACTGCCTGTCCTGTCAGCTGTTATACTGTGCATGTACTTCAATTTCACACACAAATGTGTCGGCACTAGAAGTTGATTTTTGATAAATTGCTCTAAATTATACTGTAATGTTGAATGGCTATAGTCAACGGTTAAATATTCAACTCCACCTCTCATTCCATCCTGATGATCTGACGATACACTCTTAAAAATAAAGGTGCTTCACGATGCCATAGAAGAATGTTTTTTGCCTATATGGTTCCGTAAAGAACCTTTAACATCTAAAGAACCTTTCTGTTTCACAAAAGGTTCTTTGTGGTGAAAGAAGGTTCTTTAGATTCTAAAAAGGTAAGGAAGAGAGTGTTCTTTAAAGAACCTTTGACTACCCTGCTGAAAAAAACAGCATATGCTGGTTAGGTAGGTTTTGGTGCTGGGATACTGGTTTTAGCTGGTTTATGCTGGTCCTTTGCTGGTTTATGCTGGTCCTTTGCTGATTTATGCTGGTTCTTAGCTGGTTAATGCTGGTCCTTTGCTGATTTATGCTGGTTCTTAGCTGGTTAATGCTGGTCCTTTGCTGATTTATGCTGGTTCTTAGATGGTTTATGCTGGTCCTTTGCTGATTTATGCTGGTTCTTAGCTGGTTAATGCTGGTCCTTTGCTGGTTTATGCTGGTCATGTTGCTGGTCAAGGACCAGCATAAACCAGCAAAGGACCAGCATAAACCAGCAAATGGCCAGCATAAACCAGCAAAGGACCAGCATAAACCAGCAAAGGACCAGCATAAACCAGCAAAGGACCAGCATGAACCAGCTAAAACCAGCATCCCAGCACCAAAACCTACCTAACCAGCATATGCTGTTTTTTTTTTTTTTCCCGCAGGGTAATTGATTCTTTGTGGAACCAAAAATGGTTCTTCTATGGCATCGCTTGAAGAATCTTTTAAAGCCTTTATTTTTGTGAGTGTAGCTGCTCGGATGTCAGCTTGTCAACAGACATTTCTTGCTGGATGAAGGACCATCATCTTCAACTCAACCTTGCCAAGACAGAACTGATTGTGGTTCCATCAAACCCATCGTTTCATCACAATTTCACCATCCAGTTAGACACATCAACCATAACTGCTTCAAAAACTGCCAGAAACCCCAGTTGTAATTGATGTTCAGCTGGCTTTCTCAGACCACATTGCTAAAACTGCCCGGTCCTGCAGATTTGCTGTTTTCAACATCAGGAAGATCAGGCCCTTTCTTTTTGAAACATGCTTCACAACTCATTGTTCAAGTTCTTGTTCTCTCCAGGCTGGACAATAGCAATGCTCTTTAGGCAGGTCTTCCTGCCAGTACTATCACACCTTTACAATTCATCCAGAATGCGGCTGCAAGATTAATTTTTAATGAGCTGAAAAGAACGCACGCCACACCTCTCTTTATCAGTTTGCACTGGCTACCAATAGCTGCTCGCATAAAATTCAAGGCATTAATGTTTGCCTACAAAACCACCACTGGCTCTGCACCCCTTTACCTAAATTGATTACTTCAGACTTATGTGCCCTCTAGAAACTTGCGTTCTGCAAGTGAATGGCGTATTATTGTGCCATTCCAAAGGGGCACAAAATTACTTTTACAGACTTTCACATTAAATGTATCCTTCTGGTGGAATAACCTGCCCGACTCAATCTGAACAGTTGAGCCCTTAGTCATCTTCAAGAATCGGCTAAAAACACATTTCTTCCATCTTTAAAATGTTGTAGATTTAAGTAAGAGAATATATCTGAAGACAAAGGTCTTCTTAATGATTTTCAGTTTTGTTTAAGATCATTAAAGCAGCAGTTTTTAAACAACGAAAGAATGTGTAAAAGTATGGTATTTACGGTAAAAAGCACTCCTGCTGTTGGGACGAAAAGCCACAATAATTAACACGATAATTAATAGAAGGGTGACTTTTCTATTTGTTGACATAACATTTGAACAAAAAGTGGCATGTTCAAAATTATTCATACCCTTTGCAAACTGTCACAGTCTATGGAAAAATCCAAAGTTCTATACCATTCCAAATAGTCCAAGCTGTTCTAAAGCATCCTAATGCCTAATGCATCCCAGTGGCCCAGCCAGAGTCCTGATTTAAATCCAATTGAGAATCTGTGGAGGGAGCTAAAGATCAGGGTGATGGCAAGGAGACCCTACAACTTAAAGGAGTTAGAGCTCATCGCTAAAGATGAATGGGCAAAAATACCAATGGAGACATGCAAAAAGCTGGTCGGCAATTATAGGAAACGTTTGATTGCTGTAATAGCCAAAAAAAAAAAAAGGCTTTGCTATTGATTATTGAGAAGGGTATGAATAATAATAATTTGGACATGCCACTTTTTGTTCAAATGTAAATAAAAGATGAGTACATCATCTTATTATCTTTTGGGAGAGGCCTGTGTCATTTCCGGTCAAAAGTAACTTTAAGTCAGAATTTGCCAGGGAATGAATAATTTCAGGCATGACTATATACACATGCATCCACACACACATTATTACACTTTTATTTATATAATTTATTATATTTATACATTATATCCTGTGTGTGCATAGAAAGAGAGGAAGTGGGAGAGAGAGAGTTTTAAAAAATCTACTTAAAATATGTACCTTTTTAAAAAAAAATTTTATTATGTTACATTACACAGTTCCTTTTGAATGGTCATCAATTGAGACATTGACATTTTTGTTCCCCCTTTTAATAGCGTATTTAGCAGCAGGGACTAATTTGCAAAACTAACGGGCAAACCTTGACCCCTGGTCTCCATAGACCCAGCATGAGACTCGTGGCTGTGAAATGAAGGTCTTTACATTCCCTGCACCTCAATAATGCAGAAGAAATGTGTTTAATTATTACATTGTGTGTAGAATTGAGCCCTTTTGAGGTCTTTTTTCTTGAAGCCAGCATGGAATATAATGAGTTCTTGCCCCTCACGCCATTTATTGCAACAAATTATTTAATATTCACAGAACTGCATTATAATCTAAAGGCCGCAGAGACCATGAAAAGTGTCTAATATGGCCCGAGCTGTTAGTGAATAAGTTTTCTGCCCTTTCTGTTCGTGGCCCTTCCTTAATTTCTTCCTTCATTTCACTTCCGTCATTTCGTCTCTTCTTCATACTTTGAAACACACGGACGAATTATTGAATAGATTCTGAGGTGAAGCCACAGTTCACATTATATTTCAATGAAGGTCGCTGCTGAGAACAGGAACAAATTGCTCTCCATGGAAACCTGTGGTCCAATTAGATCCGCTCTCTGCTAGTGCAGCTTAGCAACTCTAGATAATATGTAGGCTACATCCTTTCAGCTTTACACATTAGCTCCGACAGTCATCTAGGGGTTAGCGGACACAAGGCCTGGCCTAATGTCAGCGAAGCGTTAGCCCGATATTACAGAAAACGTGCGTCTGTGTGAGTCTCATGAATTGTGTTTCAAATTCTGTTCTGTTCCAAAGCCTAGTCAGCTGCCTACCTAGACAATGAGATTATATCATATGTATTTTCTGAATAGATTTTATAGATCTATCTATCTGAAAAACTGGAAGCTACAGTGACAACAACAAACTTTTCTCTAGTGCCACATGGTAGATTATTCAATCATGTTGTCTGCTTAAACTCCGCCCCTTCAAGCTTCACTTTTGAGAACGACGCCCACATCTCGTCATCCAATCACCAACTGATGTAACCAAGCCCCGCCCATTTTTCTTTTTAAAAAAGCTCGCGGTGTGGAAGAAAATGTCTGTCGCTACTTCCATTTCTATTTCACGACAGCTTTTCCAGACACTATAAGCAGAAGAATGTATATAATATATAAATATGTATCATAAAATATATTTTTATATTCTGATCACCAATATGCTATATGTTAAATCATTGCCACAATGTAACTTATTTATTTGTTAGACATTTAACTATGCATGCATGTATGTGTTATTTATTTATTTATTTATTTATTTAAATTAGAATATTATAAATGTGACCTTAAATTAATATGTTTTGGGAACAGTTAATTTATTCATTATTGTATTATTATTATATTATAATTTTTTTTCTTTTTTTTTTTTAGTAGAATATTCTAAATGTGACGCTAAATTTATAC
>NC_133374.1:31277029-31310631 GCF_049309525.1 Garra rufa
CTAATGTCAATATATTCATTTTGTATGGGAAAAATAATAAAGTCTATATTATTCATTTGAATATAGAATCAACAAACAATTTCAGTGCTAGAATAATATTCTGTAATGAATAAATAAATAAATAAATAAATAAATAAATAAATACAACACAATCAAGTTTTTGAATGTAACACAATAAAACTGATAATTACACTGCAGCAATAAAAAGTATGTCTTATGAATATTTTATGAATAATTATTGCCATTATATTCGTTTTGTATGGCGATAATAATGCATTTTATATTTTTAATATAAATATAGACAAACAATTTCAGTGCTAGAATAATATTCTGTAATAATTAAATACAACACAATCAAGGTTTTGAATGTAACACGATAAAACTTTGATAATTAGACTGCAGTAATAAAAAAGTATGTCTTATGAATATTTTATGAATAATTATTGTCATTAGTAATGTCATTTTGTATGGCAGTGAATGAATAAATAAATAAATATGTACATACATACATAAATGTGCTTATTTCAGAAACAATGACAGAGGTTCAAAGAGATTTTCAGCACAGTTCCAGTAAATACTACCTGTCATGGTAGCTGTCGGTAGCTGGTGGTTGTTAGCCATCGAAGCACGCTCTAAATCCCAGCTGTCATCACATGTTAGTATGCATCAATATGCTCAGGAATAAAGAGGTGTTGCTTGATGCTTTCAAATCAATAAAAAGCTGCGTTTTTGTGAAAAAATCATTTTAGGCATGCTGGAATAATCGTTTTGTGTGCTTATCGGCATCTTCTATCCACGCCTTCTCTGTAATCTGTTAACAGGTGGCAAAACAAGATACAGTGGATGCAGGTTAAATCACAACAAGATACTCAACAAGATATTCAATAGGAAAAATGTAGGATGAAACAAGATTTCAGCCACATTACCATATCCAACTGTGATTAGGAAATCAGAAATAAAGTTTCTGTAAACAAAATGTTCTTTGTTAGCGAAAATAGTATACAGAATCTAGTTTGATTTCACGCTGACTGTTACTTTATATTAGACATAAATAGAAATAGTATTTTGATCTGGATGCATGCCTGTGACTTTACAGCAACTGCTTATCCACTTTGAATTGCCAATGGATGTGCTAAAAGTCTCGGTCAGTGATGTGTTCAGATCGAAGCTCTATTAGAAGCGCTGAATTCCTGCTTTTTTTGTGGTGTTTGACTTGGTTGAGTACAAATTGTCTGCCTTTCCATCTGCTGTTTTATCACGCAGGGTTGCTAAGCTGCATACTGCATTTCTAGATTACTCCAAGTGTATTTAAAACTGCTGACGGTTGTTGTTGTAATGCTGAAATGCCTGTAGTAACCATTGTGATATAAAAAAGATGTCGAGGAGAGTGTAACTTCTTTAGCGTCTCAGTACATTACTGCATTTAACTGCTCACATCAACAATACTAGCCCACATTACACTCATATTAAATGCAGCCTATTAAGTTTTATGGTGTTAATGTTGGACTCTGTAGACCGTGAGGGAAAAAAACAGACCACCTTAAACGATAATGTTCTTCGGTTATAGGCAGAAACTAGGATGGCAAACCGTTAAAAGTCTACTGTAAGGCCTCTAAATTATCAACATCATTAAAACTTTGGTGAAACAACAGTTGAACACAATATATTCAAGTCAAGCCACCATTCTTTATATAGCGCTTTTTACAATTCAGATTGTGTCAAAGCAGCTTTACAGTATTAAAGAGGAAAATAGTGTGTCGATAATGTGAAAAGTCAATAGTAAACACTCTTCTATTTTTTTAGCTGAAGTCAGTTCATAAGTCAATACTACATGTCTGATAGTTTTGGTATAATTGTAAAATGTCTACTTCATGTGTCTTTTCTAATGTGAAATCTTTACTGTGTTTTAAGTACACATAACAATAGTTTTATGTTTCAAGACTAAAGCAAATTAGGTTTATTTGATTCCCATTATGAAATAAATGTTGTTCTCCAATGCATGTTGGCCACAATTATTGGCACCCCTGGAAAATCTTATGCGTAAAATATCTCTAAAGTATATTCCCCTTTTTTTTTTTTTTTTAACTTTTTATTCAGTAGGTAAACAGACTTCCATGGAATATAGTGCTGATGTGCAGAACAAAATATATACTAAGTAATACATGTTTTATTTAGATTTATTTTTACAACTTGATATGATATGCATGTGCTCTTCATGTAAGTAGTCAGCTGATTTTATTAATTTACATTACAGTCAGAATTTCAGCTTACATTTTTGGCCATATAAATATCAACAACTGCAATAAATTTGCATATTGTGCTCAGTTTGTGCCAGTTTCCTTGTTCACACAAGGAAACTTAGAATGGCTCTGTAGAGCAACTAACACTAGATGAGTGCTAAACGCTATACAATGCTCGGCGACCAGAAAATGGAAGTGCATGGCTTATAAGGAGTGTGTAATTGGTTGCAGCTGTGTGTAATCAGTGCAATGGATGACGGGGAATGTAGTACAGGGTGACATGCAACCAGAGGTGTCAAGTAACGAAGTACAAATACTTTGTTACCTTACTTAAGTAGAAATTTTGGGTATCTATACTGCCGTGCAAAGGCAAAAGACCGTAACTTCGATTTTGGTCGAAAATGAGTTATTGATATTTTTAGAATATTCAACACCTCCTTTATCATGTGGATAAGTATCAAAAAAGATTACTTCTTACAAGTTATTATTTCTCCACTACTAGCTTATTTATCAAACGGGTGCTTTCTCTTCATCCTCTGCAAATGAAGCTACAGTAGGTAGTTTGGTAGAGGGATGTTTGAATAAATTAGCGTTTGCGATTGACAACGCGATTGACAATGTTGCGATAACACAATACTTATAGTCAGCAACTAGTCAGCATATCTCCCGCTTCGTGAAACACGTTAATGCTCAGTAGTACACATTTATGGTTCTTTAATGTATTTGCATTGTAATAAAATGCATTTATTTTCATTGGGCATATATGCGGCTGAAACAGGTAGCCTAGTGCATCCCAAATATTTCAACATTAACATTTTAATATAACATAGTCACTATGGCCTTTAGAAATGTTTTTTTGGAGAGGTGGGGTAGTGCACAATAGGCCCCCTGTGGCGTGGCCCAATCTTTTGTCCTTAATGGCATTTTTTCCATACATTACTTTTACTTTTTTTACTTTAAGTAGTTTTGAAACCAGTACTTTTATACTTTTACTTGAGTAAAAAGCTTGAGTTGATACTTCAACTTCTACAAAAGTCTTTTTAAATCCTAGTATCTACACTTCTAGTTGAGTAATGAATGTGAATACTTTTGACACCACTGCATGCAACAGTCTGTGTAGTGTGGGAGTCAATATATTGTGACGTGACATCTGATGGTGAGTGGATGGAAAACCGCAATTGTGAACATGCCATTTTAGCTTGTTTTTTGATCTCTCATCTTTCAAAAAATATTGAGAAAATCGACTAATGAAGTTCTTAGCAATGCATATTACTAATCAAAAAGTTTTAATATATATACAGTTGCAATCAAAATTATTCATTATTACGCTTTACGCTTGGTTTAGGAATCGGTCATAGAATGTTTTTAAGTGGCCTGTTCAGTTTCCAGATTTAATTCTCATTGAAAATACATGGTTGAAATTGAAGCAAGCAGTGGCAAAGTAAAAACCAAAGATTATCAGTGATCTGAAAGCTTTTTCAGGCGAGGAATGGCCCAAGATTGCAGCAGAAAAGGTGACAGAAGCATCTAAGCACTTACAGGCAGTGTTTATTGGTGGTTTTAAGGAATAAAAGATTCTACACCAAATTTACTTTCAGGGGTTGAATAATTTTGAACATAAATGTTTAGAGCCAATTTGATTTTTTTTTCTTCTCATTATTCATCAACTTACGTTCTCTGAATTACTCAAATGTGTATTAATAAACTTTCTTTAATAGTTTACTGATGCCTTTGTTAAAATGTTTTCACAAAATGTTGTTCTCTGCAGCAAAATGTCTTGCAGGTCAAGGGGGTTGAATAATTTTGATTGCAACTGTATATATATGACTGGTTTTGTGGTCCAGGATCACATTTTTTTACAAAGTCAATAAATCCATTGTTAAAAAAAAAAATCAATTAAAAGTACTGCTTAATAACTGCTAAGAAATATTTCTCAATTCACTCGCATTGACAGGTGACGCAAATGTTTCATTTTGGACCCTGCAGATATGATGCTTAAAATAAATTGTGCAGCTTTTGTGCTTGCTCTTTTTTTCTTGATTCTAAAAACTGGCATAAAATAACCCACTGTTTTCAGTTAATAGCATTTCAAATGTTTTCAGTCTCAAAAGTTAGCTTTGACTCGACTTTGTTTGAGCTCACACATGAGCCGTTTGCCGAAATTCAACCTTTACAAGAAAAGCCAGTCCCCTTCACCTCAAAAAGCCCATTACGTGCCATTTTTCTAAAGCCTGGGATGTGTAGCAGCCACTCAAGGCTCCTTTAATAGATGGATTTACCCTTACACATTTCCCATGCACAATGCATCTCCTCACTCATACATTCATTGATTGGCATGCTCTAAATGCCAGCGATGTTTCAGTGGGCGAACATGAGCTTGTGATGGAGGCAAGACAAATGTCTCCTTCACAGAAGACTAGATTCTGATTATCTGGCTCCCCGCAAAGCGGGCCAGTGGAGCTACGGTAACCGACGGGAGACTCGGAGGGAAGCAGGCAAACAATGAGGCAGGGAACGGGGCAGGGAAGCGACTTGGCAAGCGATGGATAGGCAGGGAAGGCAGGCAGACAGACAGATAAGGAGAGACAGAGTGAGATGGCAGTCTCTTAGCCCCGCTCACGCTGCTTGGCTTGATTAATCCCTCCCCGACTACAACCACACACACTCCTGATCTGTAGGGTGCAGGTGTGTGTGTGTGTGTGTGTGTGTGTGTGTGTGTGTGTGTGTGTGTGCGACGAGAGCGAGTGCGGAGACAGTTATTGCGTGCCTTTGTGTGTGTGTGAGACTGTGTCAGCAAAAGAGATAAAATGTGTGTCTTATGTGCTTGCATACAAATGAAGGTTGTGGTTATCTGCCGTGTGTGGGTGAGAAGAAGACGGACCGAAAATGAGTGAGAAGGAGGGAGACGGCTGAGTGAAAGAGCCGAGAAAAACACTGTTACTATGCTCAAATGGGTGTATTTTTATAGGCGCGGAGTCCAAATATCCCCAAAAGGATAGTAAAACCTGAAATCGCACTGTGGGGGCCAACGGTCCTAACGGAAATGTAAAAATGCAGAAAGGTTTCTGCAAGGATTAGTTTCTAAAGATCCAAAATATTATTAGCTCAGTATAAATATAATAAAAGTCAGTAGAAAAGGCTCAACCATAATTAAAAAAAAAAAAGTTTTTCGGAGGTTTGCACTGCACTTACTTAGTATTTTTGTCTTGTTTCTAGTCAAAATATCGAAAAATTCTTAAATTAAGATGCATTTACTAGATAATCAAAATGACATTAGATATTTATTCTTGTTTCCAGGGGGGGGGGGGGGGGGGATATAAAATACATTTTTGATTTAAGAAATTTTTACTTGCTCCACTGGCAGATCATTTTACTTGCTTCCAGGGGGAAAACACTAGATTAAGTGCATTTTCCTTAATCCTTATCTAGTAAATGCATCTTAATTTAAGAGTTTTTAGATATTTTGATTAAAAACAAGACAAAAATGTTAAGCAAGATAAGCCTTTTTTGCATTGTACTTGACATTGTGTACTTGAATTGTTTACATTATGGGAACTGAAGTCAAAAATGTCATGGTGGTACAACTATTGAAGATGAAGAAAAAAGCCTATTGAGAATGGAATTACAGTTTTGTTTTTTTGTTTTTTTTCAGATTGCAGAGTATTGTCTTGCGTTAGCATCTCTATTACAGAGCCAACTTCTACGTATTTCCTGAGTCTAGTTTAGTCTTGTGTCTAGTCATTCGTGTCTTGATTTCCTTTCCTGGTTAATAGTCTTGTCTGTTTCACCACCTGCCTTGGCTCTCTCGTCTGTCTAAATTTACTCTTCGTCTTGCCATTTCAGATTCCAAAAATCCAAGAGAAATCCAAAAGATTTAAATCCAGAGAAGTAAGCAACTTTAACTAGTGGTCAATCTCTTGTCATTGCATCACATGCCAATGACGTTATACACCTTCGATTTAAAGGAGGAGGTGACGTGAGGCCAAGTATGGTGACCCATACTCGGAAAACACACTCAAATGTATCTAGTATGATAAAACAGTGCTGCTTTACCCCGCATACGCATGACCGGAAGGAGAGGAAGCAGTCGTCTGTTGACGTGTGTCACACTTATCTCTAATTAGCAATCACTCAAGGGGCCTAGTTATGCTTCCGCTGCTTTCAGCCCCACCCTGCTTCAGATTACAGTGACGTTAATGAATCTTCAATACATTAGTCACCCAAGAACATGATTTTGAGTCCAGTCGGATTGCATCAGCTATGGGGATGAAGACAACACCCTCAATCATGGCATCATCAAACTACGCCTTAGTTTCTTTGTTAGTTTTGAATATGCACCCTCTAGCTGGTTAAAAATTACATACTGTGCTTTTAAGTTTCTTCTATAAAGCAGTTCTCTAGTGTATTCATATTTTCACTCACATCTGATTTTAATGGGCTGCAGGAAATTTCAAATTCCTAAAAAAAATGTCATCTTTGCCTGATTTAGTTTGAAATGAAGACACACCAGTTGAACTTGAAGCATATTAGAGCCTTAACGATAAACACTCAACTATAATTAACTATAATTTACTCAACTATGCTCAAATGTGTGTATTTTTATAGGTGCAGGGTCTGAATATCGCCAAAAGGATAGTAAAACCTGAAATCACATTGTGAAGGCCAACAGTCCTAACAGAAATGTAAAAATACAGAAAGGTTTCTGCAAGGATTAGTTTCCAAAGAATCCAAAATATTGTTAGCTCAGTATAAATATAAGTGAGTAGAAGGGACCCAACTGTAATTTAAAAAGGAGGTTTACCCAACTAAATTGTCTACATTTTGGGAACTAAAGTTCAGTGCCATGTTCAATTAAAGCTTAAAGACAATATGTAAGATTTCAGTGTTATATATTTTGTTTACTTGTGTACTTACATAATCCCAAATGTTTCCAAGAATCATACTACAGTGACATTTAAAACATTAGCTCATCCATGAACATGATTTAGAGTCCAATAAGATTACATTGGCTCTGGGGATGAAGATGACAACTCCCATGATTTCTCACTCAATCACGGCATCATCAAACTACGCCTTTGTTTCTTTGTTAGTTTTGAATATGCACCCTCTAGCAGAAAAAAAAAAGACATATGTGCCTTTAAGTTTCTTCTATAAACCAGCTCTCCAAAGACTAATGGTAGTTTTAGGGTTTCCAGAGGTTTTACTGTGACTAGCTGTTTTAAACTTTTAAGACAAACTTCATTTTTGCCTGATTTAGTTTGAGATTAAGTCACACCAGTTGAACTTGAAGCATATCAGAGCCTTAAATCGATAACCGTTGAATCATTTACTCAACCAATTTGCTCAAAGCATTAAATCGACAAATAGGCATTCATTTTGTTCACGAATGAGATGTCTCAATTCATTGCAGTTAGTTCACGAATGACATGACTTGTTCATTGTTTAAAATCTTGTTCAGTGCGACAGAAAACATTGACTTTTTAGTCAGAAGCTCAGCAGGTCTGTCCAGTGAATTCCCCCTTCAGTGGCACTCCATGCAATTGGCTCTTGCTTAAGTCAGTCTTTAAAAGCAAAAAACATTCATTCACTTCCAGTGTAAGGAATATGAATCTCTACAGGATTAAACATTTTTGTGGACTAAACATTACTAATATTTCTATTATACTGTATAGAGTTATATTATTATAACATAGATCAGTGTTGGGGTAATGCACTACAAGTAACACGAGTTACAAACAGTAATCAGATTACTTTTTTCAAGTAACTAGTAAAGTAACACATTACTTTTATAGGGTTTGTTCAGCCAAAAAAGACAATTCTGTCATTAAATACTCACCCTCGTGTCGTTCCAAACCTGTAAGACCTTAGTTCTTCTTCAGAACACAAATTAAGATATTTTTGATGAAATCCAAGAGCTTTCTGCCCCTCCATAGAATAGTCCAACATTGTTAAAATAGTCCAAAATATTCCATGTGACTATTGGTTCAAGCATAATTTTTTAGAAGCTATGAGAATACTTGTGCACAAATAAAACAAAAATAACAACTTTATTCAATAATTCTTCTCTCCTGTGTCACCCTAGCGCCAGGAATTGTTGAATAAAGACAATATTTTTGTTTTCTTTGGGCACAAAAAAAATATTCTTGTAGCTTCTAAAAATTACGAGAGTAATTCATGAGAGTACCATCATGAATGCGTGTGGTGCTGCTGCTGAAGGAGTCTTCATCTGTCTTAGTTCTTAGTTGAACACTATTAGCAGTAATGATTATATGTTGCAATCAAACTTATAGCAACATTTCGTAGTGCTGTATATTGTTTTAGGGCTGGCATCATGAGAGGTCCTCTGAGGGGTTGGCATGATCTCTTCTTGGGTATTCTGAATCCAGACTGAAGCTTGTGTAATTCCTATTTTCAGAAACAGAGAAACAAATAGAAAAATAATTAGCGTAGCTGCTGTTCCAACCAAGCAAAAATGATGTGTTCAGCCCAAGCTAAAGAATGTTCATGTGCATTTGATCAGATGTAACTGAAGTGTACAAGGTTATGAGATACATTATGTGAATGCTTGCCTAAAGTGATGTGTATTTAATCTAAATTTAAACAGAGAGAGAGAGAGTGTCTGAACCCTAAACGTTATCAGGAAAGCTATCCCAGAGACCCATTTAGACAAAAAAGGTTCTTCTATGGCATCGTGAAGCACTTTTATTTTTAAAGAGGTCCTATTATGCTCTTTTACAAAGTCTTTGTTTTGTTTTGGGGGTGCACTAGAACATGCTCTCGTGCTTGGTGGTTAAAAAAATGCATTATTTTTCACATAATTTACTTTATTACAATAGCTTTCTCCCCAGGCTGGCACAAATGGCTCGATTAGTTCTGGGTTTGATCAAGGCCTGCCTTACGAAAAACTAAATGTGGTGTGATTGGTTAGCAGTCCCACTGCATTGCAATTGCCGAACAGCTTAGACGGCGTTTCTGTCCTGCCACACCCCTTCCCAAAGCAGCAAGTTCCGTGTACAACTGCGCAAGCTAGATTAAAGTCACATCGATTAAAGTAGATTAAAAACACATCAGATCACTAAAGGAGGCTTTTACTGACCCCTCCGGAGCCATGTGAGGCACTTTTTATTATGGATTGACTTGTTTTAGACTGATGGAGAGAAACACTTGTCTATGCCGTTCTAAAGCTTGGGAGTGCCAGGATCATTTTTTAATATAACTCCGATTGCATTCGTCTGAAAGAAGGAAGTCATATACACCTAGGATGCATGGAGGGTGAGTAAATAATACTCTACAGTAGTGTTGGTCCTATCGTCAGCCTGCGAGATGGCCGATACATGATATTATCATTATTGTGCTAATTTATTTAAATATTTACGTGCCTGAAAGCAGCTCCAGCATAAGGCTGGTGAAGCTATCTACACTCTATGATAAATAAATCTCTACCACACACCGCACACCGATGATCTTCACTCTAGTCAATGCTTGTGTTTACATCAGCCGCGGCTCCACATGTGTTTTGACCCGGCAACAGCGTGGCTCCAGCATGGCTACCGGAGCAGTTCGCGGCCACTTTAGTCAATGCTTGCATTTATACGAGCCGCCCTGTGGTTCACTGAAGCATCCCTGAAGTGGCTGTCCATGCTACATCGGTAAAGGTGAATCCCCTACCTCGTCGCTCCCCAGCCGCAAACGATTTGAATTTACGTAGGTGGGATTTACGTTGTGACATAATAGCATCCGGAAAACAAACACTGTAGTCCAAGGAAGCCGTTCATTGTAGTTCTTGAAAAGGGATTTTTTTAACTAAATATCTCTCTTTGGAGTGGACTTTGAGATTTGTAACTTTGTAGATGTTTTTTTTTTTTATGCCCAAACATACACACCACACACTGGCTAAAATTCAAAAAGTGAAAAAGCATAATAGGTCCCCTTGAATGGTTGAACTAACCCTTTAAAAATAAATAAGCAAGCTCAGCCCAGGTACTGAGTAGAGTTACTTTTTTATGGAGTAAAGCAATATTGTAATGCATTACTTTTAAAAAGGATTTTCCCAAACACTGATATCAATAGAAGACTATGACGTGTCCTTATTTATGTACCGTGTATATGTGTGTTTGTCTGTACGAAGTGCTGACTCTTCTATGTAAAGGTAATTTGCTTTTGTTTGTTTTTAATATTTTGACTGTCATTTGTGCTTATCGCCCTGCTGTTTTCCACAGTATATTTAACCTGCTAGTGTGAGGAGAAAATGACATTTTATGCATTTAAGCAGTGACTTCCACTGCATCATAAACACTTCTGAGTCCTTTTCATCGTCATTTTCCTTTCACTCTTCAGTGGAGCGTATGTACTGTATATTTGTGGAAGTGCTGCGAAAACCATTTCATTGAGTTTTGGAATAAAATATGACTGGGACATGTTTTTGACGAGTTTTCAGAGGCCGATACAAAACAGAAACGGAAAGATCTTCCGGTTGTTGCTGAATCTTCTCACTTGTTAAGCGGTAAATCTATTAAGCACTCTTCTCAGAGATCGGCTTTCATTTCAGCCATCATGATTTCAGCGCTCATGTCTGGATACGCTCCGCTGGCTTTGTAGCTTTGAGTGGTGTTGAATCTGATTGGTTGTGATTGCTCTGATGGATGGTAAAACATCTGAGTGCCAGTACTGAATCTGGTTTCGTGTTTAGCATCACCAATGGCTGTTCCTCACACAACATGCAGCTGGCCACCGCTCTTTCTGTGAAAACAAAGTAAATTTGAGCAAAATGGGTAACAGGGAGCTTTTGCTTGTGCAGATTATTGCTTTTCTTTCGGGGTTTACGGCTTGAGTTTGGACAGCTCAATTAAAGTGAATGAAATGTGAAAAATTCTGCAATGTCCTTTGCTGTGGCGCATTGAATTAAAGGTCACAAATGGAGGCAAGATGGACCAGTTTTTATTTGGATTGGAATTTCAAAGCATAATAGAATGTCTTTTTTCCCTTTCTGCTGGCGTAATTTAAAATTGATTCATTATGTCTTGTCCATTAAAATGACGAGCAGCTGATCAGAAAGAGGAAATGCATTCACATTGGAGTAGTTTATGCTGGACTACTTCATTTGATAGTGATTCATGCTTTTCAAAGCACATTTCAGAAACTTAAATTACCTTTCAGCGTTGTCAAGTCCTGAAGTGTTTGTACTTGAAAGGAGACAATACGTGACTACTGTTCTTTTCAAAAAGAATGTATTATATTTCCATCTTCTCTGCTGGTCTCTTCTCTCCTCATAGGCTTTGCCAGACCTCTATCTTTCATCTAAGGCTCCCTAAAAATCTGCGATGAGCTGTCAGCACCCTCAAAAATCTGTGATTATGTGATTGCTCTTCACGTTTGCTGAAAACAGCGGCTGTAGTAAGACATCTGAGGTTATTGCTGAATCTTCGCCCTAGTAGTTGTTAAAAAAAAGTGTGTTAAGTTAAGCATTATAGTTCCTGCTAGTCAGCAATGGATCTGTTCAGAGAAGGCAAGAGTAGCAATATTTGGCACGGTGTAAATGCTTATCAAAATCTTATCTAGAGATTTCACAACTCCTCATACTCAACCTGCTGAGAAGAAAAACAGCTGAAACCAGGTGAAGGTGGTTTCATGGTTTTAGCTGGTTGAGCTAGGTTTATGTTCAATGACAAATAAGAGTGTAGAAAAAAAAAAAACAAACAAACAAAATACAGTGATGTATCTAGAAAGGCACTTAATATATAAATGTAGCTTATTCAAATGATTCATATGATATATATATATATATATTATATAAATAAATAAATCATAATTATTCTTTCAGAGAAAAAAAACAAGTCAAAAGTAAGTGTGTTTTTGCTTGAAACAAGCAAAATAATCTGCCAATGGGGTAAGAAAAATAGTCTTGTTTTCTGTTTGAAATAAGATTTTTTTTTGTCTTACTCCATTGGGTAATTCAATTCATATTCAATGTATTTGTGTTATTATTAAATAATAATATTACAACAATTATGATGATGATGATGATTATATTTAAAAAAGTTTTAATTTACCAAATTAAATTACACTAATAATGTCATGTGGTGTAGCCATCAAATAAAATAAAATGTATAGTTATGAACCACGTGACATTTTGTAAGATTAACCACATTAAAAGGTATATGATTTTTTTTTTTTTTTTAAGAAATGTGTTAATTTAAGGTTCTGCTCTTTGTGATATAATTAATGATTTAAAATATGTATATGTTAACTATTCAATGTATTCATATTGTATTTATTTTTGGGGAAATTAAATAAATAAATAAATGAAAGAAAAAAATCAAATTACCAAATTAAAGGACACTCAAAATGTCATGTGGTGTCGCCATTAAATAAATAAATATATAAATAAATAATGATATAACAACAATAATTATGATATATATATATATATAGTCAAATATGTATATTTTTTCTGCATGTTGTTTGCATTACAATACCATGCAATGTTTCTCCCCATGTATTAATATAAATTTAATAATAATAATAATAATAATAATAATAATTTCAAGAAAAAATGTCTTGTGGTATAGACATCATAAATAAATAAATAAATAAATAAATAAATAAATGTATTAACAATAATAACCATAATAATAATAATAATAATAATCATAATCATAATAATAATATTGATAATAATAATGATAATAATTTCAAGAAACAAATAAATTTAACAAATTGAATTACAATAAAAATGTCATGTGGTGTAACCATCATATAAATATTAATATATTTAGAATTTTAGGGAGTTGAACCACATTAAATTTTGCAAAATTAACCTTATGAAACGGTATGATATGACATTTTAAGAAATATGTTAACTTAAGGTTCTGTTGTTTATTACCTGATTTTATAAAAACATCATTTCATGTTGTTTAAACATTATGTTTTTTACATGTTGTTAATATTAAGTTAACTACTACTACTACTACTACTATTACTACTATTACTACTAATAATAATAACTTTCTTTTCAAGATTTTCATTCTTATCAGGACAGTTGTATGGCCATAACATGTCATCTTTATTTCAGAAATGTATTTATTTATTTCAGTTAAACTTCGTTTTCACTCTATTAATTTATTAGATTCAAAAAAGCAGATTTAGCTGGTGGACATATTGGCCTCCCAACCTGACCAGCTGAAAAATACCCGAAACCCATCTGAAATCGGGCTGTCCACCAGACTAGGAGACCAGCAGACCATCTTAGGCTGGCCTAATGTGTTTTGCTTCCTAGAATGGCCCCAGCCGTGGTCGCCAGGTCCCACCTGGCTGCCCCGTAGACAGCCCACCTCCCTCCTTCTCCTCCATTTGTGCCGTGCCGCTGAGGAGGAACAAACCCAGTGATTAGAGAGGCGGGCTGCTTTATCCTGGTGGCAGCCTGCGCTCCCCAGATAGGCGCATTAGTGTTGCGCACAATGGCTAATGGTGTTTATCATTAGAGACAGAGCCGGGCAGGGCTGTAGCGGAGCTCGGGAGATGCTTCCGTGCCAGGCTGCGTGGCTGATGAGCCTTTCTCATTTACAGTCTCAGGTAATGACAAAGCCCCGATTCCTGCTCCCCTCCTCATTTGTGGATCACTCTGCAGGTAGCGGTAAAATCCCCTCTCCGAGCCACTTTAGCACGGATTTAGCTGGAGGACGCATTACTTAATGGTGACACTCCTGACAGCGAATGAGACCTGTTTTCGATGCTCGTAATTGGAAGTTGTTTGCTGGTGGCAGCCGATGAGTTTGTTTCCTTTCCACTCTGTGTGAGGTGTGCTTACACTCGAGGAGGTGGCACACTCGGGTTGTCGGGTTTGATTAGGTTAAATTTGCCGTTTAAGAGGAATCGAAAGGCTTTTTTCAATGATGCTTGTTGCAAAACACCATCAGATTGCGTAAAACCAATGCTTAAACAGTAATATTCAAGTAATTCATTAAAAAAAAATAAAAAACATTTCCTCTGAAATAAAGCTTAATATCGGTGTTTTTTTGTGCAATGCAGAAAATAATTTTCACTTAATTTTCCACTTAATATATATATATGCCTTGCAAAAGTATTCACAAGTTTTTCCCCACATCAATTTACACTCCATACACCATAATAATGACAAAGCAAAAACCAGATTTGCAAATTTTACAAATGTATTAAAAATAAAACACTGAAATAAGTACATTCCATAAGTATTCATACCCTTAACGCAGTACATAGTTGAAGCACCTTTACAGCCTCAAGTCTTTTTGGGTATGATGTGACAAGCTTTGCACATCTGCATTTGGCAATTATCTGCCATTCTTTGCCTCGCCTTTTCACCTCTCAAGCTCTGTCAGCTTGGATGGGGGCTGGCAGACATTTTCTAGAGTCCTAGTTGTTCAAATCGTCTTCCATTATGGATAATGGAGGCGACATGCTTCTGTGAACCTTCAATGCAGCAGATTTTTTTCTGAACTCTTCCCTAGATCATTGCCTTAACGCAAGTCTGTCACTGAGCTCTACAGGCAGTTATCTTGACCTCAGGACTTGGTTTTTGCTCTGATATGCGTTTTCAGCTGTTAGACCTTTTCTGAGAGGTGTGTGCCTTTCTAAATCATACTCATTCAAATGAATTTGCCACAGTTTAACTCCACTCGAAGTGTAGTAACATCTAGAAGCAATATGAATGCTCCTGAGCTAAATTTCGAGTGTCCCAGAAAAGGGTATGAATACTTATGCAACGGGATCTTTTCAGTTTTTTTTTTATCTCTAATAAATTTGCAAAGTTGTTACAAACCTGTTTTGTGCTTTGTCATTATGGTGTATGAGATATAGATTGATGTGGAAAAAAGGTAATTTAAAGCAGTTTAACATAATGCTGCAACAAAACAAAATGTGAAAAAAAAATGAAGGGGTATGAATACTTTTGCAAGGCACTGTATAAAATCATCATGTCCCTAACCTGTAAATTTCAACTTATGAACATGAACAACATTTTAGAACAGTTATGCAATTTATTTATTTATTTATTTTATTTTTTTGTACGTTTTAGTAGAGTTTTAGTATGTGAGTTAAAATTCTGTAATGTGATGTGGTCGCTACCAAAATATTACCAAAAATTTGCAGTAATGCCCAAAAACATTGGATGTTTTCTCAAAAATACAGTATATTGAATTATCATCTAAGATGTAATGATAGTGTTTGCTTCAATGTATTTTAAAACTAATAAATCCTTAAAGGGGTCATCAGATGCAAAACGTCTCGGGTTACTATTGTAACCTTAGTTCCCTGAGGGAACGAGACGCCGCGTCAGGAACGCTATGGGGAACGCCATTGGCGGGCCGCACTCTGAACTATGTCTAACAACCAATGAAATGACGGGAGTGACGTCACAGGCGCGGTGACGTCATCGACCGGGAAGTATAAAGCGCGTGCGTTTGAAGCCGGCGGCAGCTCTTTTAGGAATGAAGCGAGCGCCGCAGGGTGCGGGAATTATGGTCCGAGACGCGGCGTCTCGTTCCCTCAGGGAACTAAGGTTACAATAGTAACCCGAGACGTTCCCTTCCGGGAACTCGAGCCGCGTCAGGAACGCTATGGGGAACGAGACTACCTACGTCCCCATAATTTCCGAAACCTGCGCGGTGTCTGTGCCAGCAGGTGGAAAGGTAAAGAGCATTTGTCTAGCATTACGCGGACAAGAGGCCCTGTAGTCCTCGGCCCTTAGGCACACGAGGAATGGTAGTCTTCCTCTGTCTGGTCGCCAGCCAGAGCGAGAGGTACTCCGCGGCCCTCAGGCACACGCAGAGTCTTAGTCCTTTGTCTGGGAGTCAGCCAGAACAAGAGGGACCGAATGACCACTGTCTAGCACTCGGCGGACAGATGGTGTGTGAAGTCCCTGGTCCGTAGACCCAGGAGGACTGTGAGCTTGACCTCAAGGCTCCTCTGCGCTCGGGCACACGAGGAGTGGGTGATCCTTTGTCTGGGGGTGCAGCCAGAGCAAGAGGGATCCAAGGCTCGGCCTGTGCTACGCCAGGACGCGAGAGATAAGGCCATTGTCGGCATTCCGCGGACAAGAGGGCACTGCAATCCCCAGCCCTTGGGCTCACGGGGAAGACAGTAGGGGCCTCTGCCTGGTAGCCAGCCAGTGCATGAGGCACTCCTCGGTCTTGTTCTAAGGCAGACGAGGAGTCTTAGTCCTTGGTCAGGTAGTTTCCGGAACCAGAGGGACCGCATTACACTCGGTCTGATAGCATCCTGCGTCAGAACACGAGGACAAGTAAGCCATTGTCTAGCATTCCGCGGACAAGAGGGCTGTAAGATCCTCGGCCCTTAGGCGCACGAGGATAGTAGTGGGCCTCTGCCTGGTTGCCCAGCCAGTGCAGGAGGCACTCCTTGGCCCTCAGGCACACGAGGAGTCTTAGTCCTTGGTCTGGGAAAGGCCAGAAACCAGAGGGACCGAAATACACTCGGTCTGGTAGCATCCTGCGCCAGAACACGAGGAGAATTAAGCCATTGTCTAGCATTCCGCGGACAAGAGGGCTGTATGGTTCTCGGCCCTTAGGCACACGAGAACAAGTAGACCTCTGCCTGGTTCGCCAGCCAGTGCGAGAGGTACTCCTCTGTCTTGTTCTAAGGCAGACGAGGAGTCTTAGTCCTTGGTCTGGGAAAGGCCAGAAACCAGAGGGACCGAAATACACTCGGTCTGGTAGCATCCTGCGCCAGAACACGAGGAGAATTAAGCCATTGTCTAGCATTCCGCGGACAAGAGGGCTGTAAGATCCTCGGCCCTTAGGCGCACGAGGATAGTAGTGGGCCTCTGCCTGGTTGCCCAGCCAGTGCAGGAGGCACTCCTTGGCCCTCAGGCACACGAGGAGTCTTAGTCCTTGGTCTGGGAAAGGCCAGAAACCAGAGGGACCGAAATACACTCGGTCTGGTAGCTTCTTGCGCCAGAACACGAGGGGGAATAAGCCATTGTCTAGCATTCCGCGGACAAGAGGGCTGTATGGTTCTCGGCCCTTGGGCACACGAGAACAAAGTAGGGCAGTCTGATCCTCGGCCCTCGGGCTCACGAGGATGCAGGGACACTCCTAGGAGCGTCGTGGCGAATAACGACTTCTCTTCTTTCCGCAGAAAGAATGCGCCTTGAGAAGTCTCCTCCTGGCTAGGGAGGTGGCTGACTCTCTAGACCTAGTCCCGCTAAGCCGAGAGAACAGCGGAGCCTGGAGCGGCTCTGAGGTCGAGTTCATAGTACCTGACAATGTCAGGGGCGAGGACCAACCCGCAGCATTGCAGATGTCCTGGATGGGGACACCTGTTGTCAGAGCTCTTAGAGGCAGACAGCCTCGGGAAGAGTAAGTCTTGGCTCCCCATGGAGCTGGGAGACCAGAGGACTTGGAGGTAGTAGGAATGGCATCCGTGATCCATCTACTGATAGCTCTGATCGTGCCACATGCTTCCTTTGTGGCCGTATGTGCCCAGTGCGCATACTGGACAGATATACTTCCCATTGGTCGCACTCCAAGAATGGAGGTAATAGAGGCTTGAGACCCCTCAGGGTCTCAACCTGAGTGCACCACCGAGGAAACCATACCGACGAGCCACCACGAGGGGCGTGGTAGGCCAATAAGCCGCCACGAACACCCTCAGGATGGAGTGGGCTGGTTTAGTGGGTTTGCGGGGACTCTAGTACTGTACCAGCGGGCAGTAACTTGGTCTAGATGGTGTTCGTGACACCATGAAGCAAACAAGTTCCACTTAAGGTTTCCTCATAGAGGGAGCTCTGGATAGGAGCAGGGTCTCAACAACCTCGGTTGAGAGACCCGAGTCTATGAGTTGCGCCCCCCCAGGGGCCATACTCATAACTTTCCACCTCTCCATGTGGGGGTAGCAGGCCGCGCCCCCAGCTTGAGAGGGAAGGTCCAAGACCATGGTTGGACTAGCCGTGACGATGCCGGCATGCTCTTTCCAGAACTCCAGGGTGCACAGTGATCGGGAGAATGCAGCCTCGGCCACGTCTGTACTATGGCGTCCAGTCCGGGCGGACCTGGAGGCACTAAGGAGAACCAGAGAGAACCTTGCGATATCTATCGAGTCGCCAGAGGTCCCATAGTCTCCATGCTTCATTACTTCCTGATGAAGCCTCGGTCTCCCGACCGTGGAGGAAACGTGTGACCAGGGGGCTCTTGCCCACTGAGAGGCCACCTAGAGGGGCGTGGTAGGCGCTTATAGCCGCCACGTAACCTTCAGGGTGGAGTGAGCTAGCCCTGCGGAAAGGCGAGACTGTAGGAACTCCAGAACTGTACCAACCGGGCAGTTGACTGGGTCTAGGTGGCGCTCGCGGCACCATCTCGCGAATAAGTTCCACTTAAGGCCATACAGTTTCCTCGTAGAGGGAGCTCTGGATTGGAGAAGGGTCTCAACCACCTCAGTTGGGAGACCCGCTCCTATGAGTTGTGCCCCCTCAGGGGCCACACCCATAACCTCCATTTCTCTGGGTGGGGGTGGCATATTGCGCCCCCAGCCTGAGACAGAAGGTCCCTCCTGACGGGAATCTCCCATGGAGAGCCGTCGAGGAGAGATACCAGGTCCGAGAACCATACTCGTGCCGGCCAGTGCGGGGCTACTAGTAGCAGCCGCACTTGAAACCGACGGACCCGTTCCAGAACTCCCGGGAGCAGAGCGATCGGGGGAAAGGCGTACAGACGCAGCCATGGCGTCCAGCCCCAGTGGAGCTGGAGGAACTAGAGAGTACCAGAGGGGACAGTGCGATATCTCCTGAGTCGCAAACAGGTCCACCTGTGCCTGGCCAAACACTCTCCAGATCTGCTTCACCACCTCTGGGTGAAGCATCCATTCCCCGGGCCTCAGCCCCTGCCTTGACAGGACGTCTGCTCCCACGTCCAGAGATACTGGACTGCTCTCAGGGAGAGAAGTCTTTCCTTAAGACCATAGGAGGATCCGGTACGCCATCTTATATAAGGGGCGTGAGCGGATACCTCCTTGATGATTTATATAATAAGTCCTGCAGTGCTGAGTGCAGCACGTGACGGTTTCTGGGTCTGGAAGGAAACACTTCAGGGCGTGGAACACGGCTAGCATCTCTAGGCGATTTGTGTGCCAGGAGAGATGGGATTGCTCCACAGGCCTTGGGTTGAGCGGCCACTCATGACCGCCTCCCCATCCGGTGAGGGATGCGTCCGTCGCTAGCATGACGCGGCGACGAGGAGCTCCCAGAACCGGACCCTGAGAGAGAAACCAGGGTTTCTTCCACATGGCCAAGGCACGTAGGCAGCGCCGCGTGACCTTGATCTTGCGAAATGGGTTTCCCCTCGAGGAGAACCGCCTGGTTTGAGTCACCACTGAAGTGGTCTCATAAGCAGCAGTCCAAAGGGTATCACGTTGGAAGCGGCTGCCATAAGACCTAACAGTACTTGGGACTGTAGACAGTGGGTGACGGGCCTAGCTTGACCGCATTTACTGCAGTAAGGATCGACTCGAACCGAGCAGGTGACATTCGTGCCTGCATCGTGGTCGAATCCCAGACTACACCTAGATAAGTGGTTTTAGAAATCACACCCTTCTTGGTGTTGAGTCTCAACCCCAATTCTTTCATGAGAGCGAGAACAACACCTCGATGTTGAGCCGCTAATTATTCTGAGCTGGGCCAGAATCGACCAGTCGAGTATGCGGATGTCCTGGAATCACGGAGGAGCCAGAGCAACATCCACACACTTCGTGAAAGTTCGGGTGAGAGCTAGGCCGAAAGGAAGTACTCTGTATTGGTGAGCTTTGCCCCTGAAAGCGAGCCTGAGAAACTTCCTGTACTGACTTCCTGTTCCAGACCCTGCTCGGGGTTTACCCCGCTGAAAGGTGTCGGCTTGGCGCCGAACTGAATAGTGTAACCTTTCTCTACAGTACGCAGGACCCACTTTGAAACATTTGGCAGTAGTTTCCACGCTGCCAGAGAGTTTACTTAGGGTACCAGCCTCTCGAGACTGGTGTCTGGATTTACTCGAGGAACTAACTCGGAGACCTGTAACAGGAAGCTGGCAGGAAGCTCCTGAACTAGCTCCTCAGAGGTCCCCCGCGGGGGCTGCGAACTCTCCAGGGCCGCTACGTTTCCGGGCGGGACAGCTAGAGGATGTTCGCGGGAGATCGCCGCGCCCTGAAACACTGGCAGGGTTAGCTGACTCATCTCCTGAGGGCCACGAAGGGGTCTGAAACCCGCACCCGGAGGTACGGTGCAAATCCCCTCGAGAGGGGCTGCCCTCAACGGTCCTGAGCCACAACCGTCAGGGCCGTTTAGCCGAGGACTTCCTAGAATGGAGGACGACCCTCAGGTCGAACCTCTTCTTTTTCTTGGAAGCCCCCTGACTTTGACTGGTACACGGCTGGGGTTTAAATCTTTCCCGTCAGGAACCCCGACACGTGTTCATTTGCTCATCAAGCCTGAAGTTTTTATTAGGCGGCCTGAAGAGCAAAAGACGGAGCCTTCAAAAATGATGCCTAGACCGGGGAACAGAGGCTGATAGCGTCTGTTCAACCCGCGGCGTCATCTTTACTTTCTAGTTTTTTACTAGATCTAAAACTCAATGTAGATCGGGAAAGACAGAAAGCTCCGTTTGGAAGTGCTGACTTAGTCCGCAGGAAGCAAAACGTTTGCTATTCTGCGGCTCATATTTGCTTATTTAGCTAATGCACAGTCAGCACAACCACCAGCTCATCATACTGAGGCGATCAGGGGGGGCGGTTGAATACTTTTGACAACGCACTTCACATCAACCTCCTTGGAGGAAGATATGGAAAGCGTTGAAAACCTTTCCTGGAGGGAAGTAACCGCATTGCGGGCTTCCTCATCCAGAAAAAAGGTTTACCGATCCACCAGATAGGAGAGGAGATAGGGTATTTTTAAAACACCCGTCTCCGTTCCCTCTAATAGATCGAGCCGCGATCTCAGCGAGTGCAGCCACCGCTCCGCCTCGGCGGAAGCGGGGCCAGACCCGCGAGAAACGCTGGCGAAGGCTCCCTCCTCGAAGAGAGCCTTCCGTGGAGCACCCGCAGTGGAGATTTTTACGCTCACACTGTGGACAGTCAGCCTTTTCGAGGGCTGACTATGCGTGCTCTACACTCAAGCAGACCACACATAGACTGTGTGTATCCCCACCAACAATAAAGCATTGGCAGGGAGGAACACACTATCTATGTGGCTGCTTGTACCGCCTAGTTTCGTAACACTTCTTTCCCCCATGGTTGCATTTTAAAGGTCATACTACTCAAATAAAAGCCGTGCAAACTGGCACGAAAAAACAGCAGTATGACCGAGACAGACACAGACACAGAGCGCTCTCGCTGAATGACAAAAGCTGCCGCCGGCTTCAAACGCACGCGCTTTATACTTCCCGGTCGATGATGTCACCGCGCCTGTGACGTCACTCCCGTCATTTCATTGGTTGTTAGACATAGTTCAGAGTGCGGCCCGCCAATGGCGTTCCCCATAGCGTTCCTGACGCGGCTCGAGTTCCCGGAAGGGAACTCACTTTTACATGTTGTTTGAACATTAATGGCCTTGAATGTGTCAGTTGCAGGGTCAGAAAACTCTTGGATTTCATCAAAAATATCTTAATTTCTGTTAGAAGATGTACGAAGGTCTTATGGTTTTGGAACAACATGAGAATGAGTAATTAGTGACAGAATTTTCATTTTTGGGTGAACTGCAGCATTTGCCTGCTGGCTTTTATTGTAAATGCAGTACTGCAGAAGCATTTTACAAACCGTGGGATGAGAGAGTGTTGTTGAAAGTATACTTTATGTAGTTTATATACATTAACTTGACAAAATGGCCTGATATATACAGTGTTCTGGCAGTTCCTGCTTCACTGGCATTAATCTGAACCATTCCTGAAAAAGATGCTGTTACAATTTTGGATGGGGTAGACTGTAGCTCCGTGCAAACTGTGATTTTTATCTAGAGTGGGGCTTTAGTTCTGATTAACCCTGGAGTCATGGGTAATATTTAATCTGAGGGACTGAGAGTTAGGTCCCACTGGGCACTTAATGAGGAGTTCACACAGATCCGTCTCAATAAATCCAACCACTTCACACCATATTTAATCTCCTCCAGTGAGCAGCTTTTATAATGTTTCTCTCATATACGGACGGACCAAAGGAACGGCTGACCTCAGCAGCTAACAGCCGAGATCTAGTTCACTGGAGAATCTAGTGCTTTTTTTTTTTTTCGCATGATACAAGTAATTTTCTTTGAATTGCCCAATGACCTTTTCAATGACAAGGAGAGTGTGTAACAGTAAATTTGTAAATTTGTAATTTGTAAGATTGTAAAAGGATAAATAAATTCATTTTCAAAAATGAAAATTTGCTGAAAAGTTACTCCAAGGCCGTCCAAGGTGTAGATGAGCTTGTTTCTTAATGGGAACAGATTTCGAGAAATGTAGATACTTTACATCACTTGCTCACCAATGGATCCTCTGCAGTGAATGGGCGTCGTCAGAATGAGCAAACATTGTTTTTCACTAAAATACGAGTTTTCTATCCATAATATTGCTTTCTCCAAGTCAACTCATCTGAATCAGGAGAGAAATATGAAAGTACCTTATCCTACAGAAAAGTCTTAAAAGCTGCTAGATCTGATTACTTTTCAGCAGCGCTAACAATGGAACAAAAAACAAAACTAGAGGTATTTCGTATTGCATGGTGAGAAAGTACCCTATCCTACAGAAAAGTCTTAAACACTGCTAGATATGATTAGTTTTCAGCAGCACAGAAAATGGAAGAAAACTAAACTAGAGGTATTTCGTATTGCATGGCGAGAAAGTACCTTATCCTACAGAAAAGTCTTAAAAGCTGCTAGATCTGATTACTTTTCAGCAGCGCTAACAATGGAACAAAAAACAAAACTAGAGGTATTTCGTATTGCATGGCAAGAAAGTACCCTATCCTACAGAAAAGTCTTAAAAACTGCTAGATCTGATTACTTTTCAGCAGCACAGAAAATGTAAGAAAACGAAACTAGATGTATTTTGTACTGCATGGCGGGACAATACCCTATCCTACAGAAACTTATTTTAATACAGTGACTAAATTATTGAAAAATAAAGCATCAACAGTTGTTGACATTTCCCACCAGCACACAAGCCTGGTTTCTCCCAAGGTTTTTTCTCCATTTCTGTCACCAATGGAGTTTTGGTTCCTTGTTGTTGTAGCCTCTGGCTCGCTTAGTCGGGGACACTTAATTTCCAGCAATATCGTCAACTTGATTCAACAAACTCGTCAACTTGCACAAGTACTATTTGAACTGAACTGAGCTGGACGATGACTGAATCAATGATGAACTGACTTTAATGGAAATTGAGTGTTTACTGTTGTTCTTTTGCATTATTGCACACTAATTTCCTATATTATACTGTACATAATCTGTATTGTTAAAAACACTATATAAGTAAAGGTGACTTGACTTGAATGACTGCAGAGGATCCATTGGTGAGCAAGTGATGTAATGCTAAATTCCCCCAAATTTCCTATGAAGAAACTTACCTGGGATGGCCTGAAGTCATTTTCAGCTTCCACAAAGATACACCCAACCAGTCTGATTGCATTTTATCATTTTAGGAAAGTGCAATTTGCAGTTTAGTGTGCAGTATGCATCAGACAGTGAGTGGACAGATGTGGGCGATGTGTGTTTGTGTGTGTGTATGATCTGAGGCTGAGACTAATATCTTCCCAATGGAAAATAACTTCTTAACAGTGATAAACTCTAATATGACATCTTTGTTGTTTCATCAAGCCCCTGTCAGGTGATTCAGCCATCCATCATTTTGTTTTGTAGTGCTTGTCTTAGAACAATTTGCGATGAAAGTGCCAATTAGGCTGTGATTCAGCAAAGATTGACTGTCAGAGGTCAATCCACCTCTGTCAGCCCTGATGGCTTCATTTAACCAGCCGTGAGGATTTGTGTATGTTGTAGGTTGATGGAGCAGATGGCATGATCTGAAACCAATTACAATAATGAGTTCATCTTTTTGATTTAGATGTTTGCTGTTTATGTATGGAGGATGGTTAATGTACAGCTTTCTATTTTTATTGCATTTTGAAATATTATGAATAATAACACAATAAGCATGAGCAATAAGCATGTGTTAAGCATTTATGCGATTAAGTAGGAAATATTACCTATTAGTCTTGTGCTTTGTACCAAGAACAATTTAAATAAACAAAGAAAAAAACATAACAGAGTTCGACAAGCATAAACATGAAATAATATAATAACTGTAAGAAAAACAGTTTGAACAGTGTGGTTAAAAATACTACTACTAATAATAATAATAATAATAATAATAAATAAATAAACTAAATATTTATTTTTAGAATTAGGTTCAAGATTTAGAAAATGTCAATAAAGTTGTATGTTAATTTCAAATTAAAGTGTAATTTTGCTAAAACTATTTACTATTTATTTAATTTATTTACGTATTTATTTATTTGTTTATTTATTCATTAATTAATTCATTTAATCATTCTGACAGCACCCATTCACTGCAGCGGATCCACATTTTCAGCAATTTTTCATTTTGATAATGAACTATTGTAAACTATTCTTTGAACAAGATTTGCAAGGCTGAAAGATGATATATTAATAATTTAACTGTTTAAATTATTTGTTATATTTTTAGTGATATGTATATATTGATTATATTTACATAATAAATTGCATTAAAAAATGAATGTTGAAAAAAGTATGAATTACTTTTTTATTTGTATATATATATATATATATATATATATATATATATATATTAAAAATATATATTTAAAATTATATAAAGTTATAAATATAAGTAATCTAATATTTCTATAAATATTATACATTGATAGCAAACAGAAATGTAATTGAAATGGATTTTCTTTTTTTGCATGGAACACTAAATGCAATGCAGTCTATCAAATACATAATACACATCTAGTGTGGCTAAGCTTAGTACCTTGCTAGTTATATCAGTAGTAAATAATTCACATAAATGGCATCATTTCCTGACAACCAATTCAACAGTGGCTGAATACTTAGTTTAGATAACATAGAACACCTAGCACATTTCATTGCCTGAAAAGAAATCCTAGACCAGACGGTAGCAGAAGTTTGATGGAGTCTGAATTTCCCTCTTCATTTAAAGGAGGTGGATGAGGAGGAGGCTCTGTAGCCTTTGAACCTGCACTACCCGGTAGACCATCCTGAATTCTTCTAATAAGCAAAGTTGACAAGGGAAACCACCCACCTGTGTTGATGAGAGAGACTGGGGCCTGTAGCTGTGTCTTTGTTAGGCTTTGACTTCACCCCAGAATCTTCTCCGCTCAATCCTTGCATGCATTCAGAGGAAACGAAGCTCTCTGGCAATTTAGTACAGACAGCTGTACCACAAGAGAGACCGAGCTTCAGATCTCTGTCAGGAAAAATAAACGTGTACAAAGCCAGAAGGACAAGTTAGTACACACTGTCAGCTGTCTGTCAGGAGTCCAATTTCACTCTATTCAGGTATAAAGCACACATTGCGGTCTATAGATAGGCCTGCTAGACGTACAGATGAATGACGTTAAACAGGAGACACATTTGTATTGTATAACAGGGTTGAAATTATGATTATTTATTATTCAGATTGGTTGGCTTGCTACTAAAAGACAAAATTGCCACTGGAGCATTGGGAGATATATTTATAATATACATATTGCTAGATACCCCAAACATTCAATTATAATAATAATAACAATCATTTCTTATTTCCGAGATGCTGAAAACGACATTATTATTTGGTCTAATTGCACATAAGAAATGGTCAGGACATTTGAAGTAATTAGATGAAGTATGACAATAATAGAATTTGATATAGGCTATTCTGCTTTCCTCAGTGGTAGATATTTTAATAGGAGTTGAGACCTTATCAAGTCATTAGCCAGATGGGCTGAGCGGCTCAATCTCCAAACAAGACTCCTAATGGAGCCTGTGGCCTAATTACACTACATCCATTCAGGACAGTATCAGAAATGAAGAATTTTTCATTCTGATACACTCTGTAGATATTACTAAATTGATGGCTGGTATTACTGTTGAATTGATGGTTAACAGATTTTCAGGATTCAAAAGTTAAGTCCTTTTTTGTGTGTTTTTTACAATTGAGAAGCCTTTAGTTTGGGGACCGATTCTCACTATGAACTAATTATTAACTACGACATTTGCCTCAGCTCCTAATTTGCTGCTTATTAATAGTTAGTAAGGTAGTTGTTAAGTTTAAGTATGGGGCAAATTTGGTTCAATTGGTTAAAAGGATAGTTTCACCCAAAAATGAAATTTACCCCATGATTTACTCATCCTCAAGCCATCCTAGGTGTGTATGACTTTCTTCTTCCAGACAAATCAGATTGGAGTTATATTAAAAATGTCCTGGCTCTTCTTTATAATGGCAGTGAATGGCTGTTGAGATTTTCAGGTCCAATAAAGTGCATCCATCCATCATAAAAAAAGTTAATCAAGGGGGTTAATGCAGGCCCTTTTGAGTGGAATCAATGCATTTGTGTAAGAAAAATATCCAGATTTAAATCTTTCGTTATTTTGACCCAGCATGTTTCTTGGTTGTTTTATTTGGTTCAGCTATTGTTTAAAAATTATTATATTGCTGGCTTAAAATGGGCTGGAAATGAAAAATCACAAACAGAATTATAAAGGCAATAGCGATAATCAAAAGATGAATGCATGTTATTAAAGGAGTAGTTCACTTTCAGAACAAAAATTTACAGAGTACCCCCTTGTCATCCAAGATGTTCATGTCTTTCTTTCATCAGTCGTAAAGAAATTATGTTTTTTGAGGAAAACATTTCAGGATTTCTCTCCATATAATGGCCCCCCGAGTTTGACTGGTTTTGCTGTAAACAAAATTCGGTTCTCGTGGGACTAACGTATTCTCAAGATTAATCTACACCTACGTCCTACATCATCCGCTGGAACGCCACTCTCTCGTGAACATGCGTACTAAAGTTAGTGGAGGTTTACCGATTATGCAGGTATAAATATGTGTATATGTGTTTTTCCCACACAATTGCATTGATTCACTTCAGGAGGCCTTTTTTTAACCCTCCGGAGCCATGCGGAGCACTTTTTATGGTGGATGGATGCACTTTTTTGGCCTTCAAAATCTCAATTGCCATTCACTGTAATTATTAAGATTGAAAGTGCCAGGGCATTTTTTAATATAACTCCAACTGTATTCGTCTGAAAAAAATAAAGCCATATACACCTAGGAAGGCTTGAGGGTGAGTAAATCATGGGGTAATTTTCATTTTTTTGGTGAACTATCCCTTTAACACAATAAGCCAACAAAGACTGTTTTTAAAGAAATTGTTCAACCAAAAATGAATATTTTGTCATTTAATCACCCTTAACTGACTTTCTTCACTGGTTTGACTTGCTCACCTTTATGAAACACAAGAAGAGACATTTATAGCTAAAAGTCCAAACTGCTCAATTCCATACAAAGCGAATGGTGACCACGGCTGTAATTTCCAAGGTTAGATTTCAAAGAAAAACTAATTTAAATTCAGTCGGTTGCTCTTACAATGATTTCAAAATCTAGTATAGAATATTAGCACTCAAGTCATATGAACTACTTTATTTATTGATTTATTGTTTTCTTGAAAATTACTCCATGAGTTACTCACTCTCAAGCCAGCCTAGCTGTATATGACTTTATTCTTTCAGGCAAATACAATCAGAGTTATATGAAAAATGTCCTGGCTCTTCCAATCTTAATAATGGCAGTGAATGGCTCTTGAGATTTTGAAGGCCAAAAAAGTGCATTAATCCACTGTAAAAAGTGCTCCACATGGCTCCAGAGGGTAATAAAGGCCTCCTGAAGTGAATCAGTGTGTTTGTGTGGGAAAAATGACCATATTTATAACTGTATAAACCGTAAACTATTTTTCTAACACACATGCTTCATAAATCAATTCACTTCAGAAGGCCTTTATTAACCCCCTGGAGCCATGTGGAGTACTTTTTATGATGGATGGATGCACTTTTTTGGCCTTCAAAATCTCAACAGCCATTCACTGCCATTATTAAGGAAGAGCCAGGACATTTTTTTTAAATATAAGTCCGACTGTATTTGTCTAAAAGAATAAAGTCATATACACCTAGGATGGCTTAAGGGTGAGTAACTCATGGAGTAATTTTCATTTTTTGGTGAACTATCCCTTTAACACAATAAGCCAACAAAGACTGTTTTTAAGGAAATAGTTCAACCAAAAATGAATATTTTGTCATTTAATCACTCTTATCTGACTTTCTTCACTGGTTTGACTTGCTCACCTTTATGAAACACAAAAAGAGACATTTATAGCTAAAATCTTGTATGGTAAAGAGCAGTATGAAGATTCTGCTAAACTGCTTCTTTTGCTCTCTACGAAAGAAACAACATCATTCAGAATGACGTGATTAAATCCTACTTGAGAGAGTAAAAAATGAAAGAATTAAGAACACCAGTACTCCACATGAATCCGGGCGGTTAATAAAGGCCTTGTGAAGCAAATCAATGCATTTGTGTAAGAAAAAAACTAGAGATTACAGTTTATAAAGTTTTAAATATGGATATTTTTCTTACACAAACGCATCGATTTGTTTCAGAAGGCCTTTATTAACCCCCTGGGCCATGTGGAATACTTTTTATGATAGATGGGTGTAGTTTTTTGGCCTTCAAACTCTCAACAGCCATTCACTACCATTATAAAGCTTGAGAGAGCCAGGGCATTTTTTAATAGAACTCCAACTGTATTCATCTAAAAGAAGGCTTGAGGGTGAGTAAATCATGGGGTAATTTTCATTTTTGGGTGTACTATGCCTCTAATTTTATCCTAAAATAAAAGAAGATAATGTGAATATTTTAGGACTTTTTTTTTCTGATTTGCATTATTTTCTCATTACTATAACAATGATGGGGATAATTGTATTATAATAATGATGGGAAACTCAACAACTAAATTACAAGGCATTATGATAATGAGAATTATTGTGCTGTATGTGCTGTACTGTCAAAAATGTAAAAAAAAAAAAATCGAATTCAGCTATATAAAACCCATTGCACCTTTGTGTTTCACAGTTTTAAACAGCACAGGGGATGGCAAATGATGGCAGAACTGTAATTTTTTTTTTGTGTGAACTATCCCACAGTCCTTTATTAGCTGCTTGGTTTGAAATGAAAAATCTCCGCGGAAAGGTCAATACCCAAGAGCTTGACTGTAAGAAAGTTTAATAATTAAGTTAAATAATATCTAGCCCTACAAAACAGTCCAGATTTAATTTGGCAAATCAGTATGATCCATGACTCTGCAATGATTTGCTGGTGGATTTTACCACAGGTTAGTAGTTTACGAGTTACGAGAAAATAACCTAAACAACAGCGGAAACAGGCGTGATTTAAGAGGAAGCCGCTCATTGAAGTGCTCCGCAGTTTGACAGGACCGCACCGTTATCTGTGCTCCTTAATTCCAGTTTTCGGCTGTAAACTAAATGACGCAGACAGCAGACATTAGTTGAGAGATTAATTTGGAAATAAACTCGGCCCTCGCATCACGGCCTGTCTGTTTCTGCTGAAATATCTCCACTCTTTGTTATGGATTTGATTTTCCATGCATTGCAAAGTTTGTTGATTTATTTATTTCCCAATGAGAGCCATTTGTTTTGACAGATGCTTGTTCTGGGGCCACAGCCAAGGCTTGTCTGATTTTCTGGATATTCACACAGTAGACTATGGGTTTATACTTTGTTGTTTAGACACACAATACTGTACAGTTGCCAGTTTCAGGATAATTATGTCGGCATAGACATATTCAGGCTGGGCTGAATTCAAAGTTTGTAGGGAGGAGGAAGAAGAGGATTATGGTATGGGGCAGTTTAATCCATTCTTATTACGCTCTCGCTAAGTTTATTGCAGGGAATTCGCTTTTCAGCCGCAAATATACAGGCCTCTGTAGCTAAACTCGCTTAAAGTCAAATTACATTGAACTCTCTGTGGGTGGAACAAACAGTCCAGCACTAATTCTGTAAACAACAACAAAGCCTTCCAACATAAAGATGTCTAGTTTGTGAGAGTAATGCCTAGCGCACTCCTCGAGACAGAAGCTGGTTGCCCTGCGAACATTTAAAGAGCGTTTCTCGCACTAATTGCAGACTAGTACGTCAATTACAAGATTCGTTATCCTCCCCATAGCTATGCTTATGAAATTCCCTTCTCACAAACTCACCACACGGCCACGCGAGAGTCAATTCTTTAAATGGCAACAAACAACATGGAGGAACGTTTGTAAAACACTGTATGGAGTGGAAAATTAGAGCCAGAGAAGCTTCCCGCTGACTCATTGGCTGTTGCTCATTTATAGAGGTATTTTTGTATCTTTATTGTGCATTCAAACAAATGTTTTGCAAGCAAAGCCAACAATGGTTTATTTATTTTTATTTCGAATGTTTTTATTTTTTTCTGAATGCTTTTTGTTTGTGTTTGAAAACGTTTTGCTCTCAAGCCCTTTGTGTTTTTGTTGTTGTTTTGGAAGAGCAAAGGGTTTTGCTTGAAAAACTTTTGTTTATAAAAAAAAAAGTTTTATTTTTTATTTTGTGTTTTTTGTTTTTCTGGAAGAGCATTAAAGGGGCTTTGTTCTCAAAATGTGTTTTATTTATTTATTTATTTTTTTTTTTTGGAAACATCTTCCTTCGGAAGAGCAAAAGGAATTTTGCTATGTGTATTTATTTGTTAATTTATTTTTCAAACGTAAAAGGGTCAACAGTCACTGTTGAATTTAAGAATGGGTTTGTTTTCATTTGAATGACAGCATTTGTTCTTATAAACTGTGTGGGAGTTGTCAAAGTGGAAAACAACCACTTTTTTTTGGTAAAACACGATAAAGACACTAGAATAATTCATGCTCATTGCTCTTTTTTGACAGCACTAACAAACAATACTTCATTAATTATTTAATAATCATGTAATACTTAATATAGTCTTGCTTTTAATTGTGGACACTGGTTTCACACATAATAAATGGGATTTCTTAAAATTAACTTATGAAGTCTGTGCAAATACCTTGTGTAGCAGAAACAGAATTTAATAAAACTAATAAATAAATAAAGCACTGCCAATCGATTAAGATAAAATAACGAATTAATCACAATTTTTTTTCTGAAATTTATCGTGATTAATCATGATGAATCGTATCTAACATAACAGTTATCAAACACTAAATATTACATTTAATATAGGTAAATCTTTAAAGCTACAAAAGTTATTGATTTCCTCTTTTTTCTTTTGTTCTTCGATTAATAGACAGCAGCTGTGTTTTTTCTTTTTTTTTCTCTGAATGCTTTTTGTTTGTGTTTGAAAACGTTTTGCTCTCAACTCCTTTGTGTTTTTGTTGTTGTTGTTGTTGTTTTGGAAGAGCATTAAAGGGTTTTGCTTGAAAAACTTTGGTTATTAAAAAAAAAGTTTTATTTTTTATTTTGTGTTTTTGTTTTTCTGGAAGAGCATTAAAGGGGCTTTGTTCTCAATGTGAGAACGAGAATGTGCTTTATTTATTTTTATTTTTTTGGAAACACATCTTCCTTTGTAAGAGCAAAAGGAATTTTGCTATGTGTATTTATTTGTTTATTTATTTTGCAAACGTAAAAGGGTCAGCAGTCACTGTTGAATTTAAGAATGGATTTGTTTTCATTGGAATGACAGCATTTGTTATTTTAAACTGTGTGGGAGATTTCAAAGTGGCAAACAACTTTTCTTTTTCTTTTTTTTCTTTTTGGAATACACAAATGCAAGAATAACTCTTGCGCATTGCTCCTTTTTGACAGCACTAAAAACAATCCTTCATTAATTATTTAATAATCATGTAATGCTTAATACAGTCTTGCTTTTAATTGTGGACACTGGTTTCACAAATAATAAATGGGATTTCTTAAAATTAACTTATGAAATCTGTGCAAATACCTTGTGTAGCAGAAAGGGAATTCAATAAAACTAATAAATAAATAAATAAGTGCTGTCAATCAATTAAGAAACAAATAACAAATTAAATATAATACAAAACATAAATACAGTATATTTTTAATATTTGTTAATTTTTTTATGACTGACTCAAGTATCTCTGATACCAATATTACCCCCCCCCCCCCTCATATTTACCCATTGACTATTGCCATTTCAATTAAATTACAGTATAATTGAGCGCTATTAATTTTAACCCATTTGTGCCCAAATTTTTCTGAATGGTTTCAGTCATGTTAATAGTGTCCTATGTGAACATGTTCTACATTTATTTTTCCCAGGGTGTTTTTTTTTTTTTTTTTTTTTTTTTTTTTCCTTGAAAATTGTATTTGAATGTATTTGAATTTGAACTATAATTGCCGGTGGGCAAATATGTTGTATGCACCCCTTGAATGTCAAATTTGAACAGGAGGAAAACATTTGGCATCAAACTCGAAATAACCGCTTTCAACACCCTGCTGAAAAAACAGCAAACTAGTTGGCTGGTCTTAGCTGGTTTAAGCTGAAAGTAGTTAATTTTAGCTGGTCTCCCAGCATGGCGAGGCTGGCCAGGCTGGTTTTAGCTGGTGTTTCCAGCTGGTCTCCCAACCAGACAAGCTAAGGAAGTGGCCAAAACCCATCTAAAACCAGCCTGCTTACCAGCTATGACCAGCTAAGAAAGTGGCCAAAAACCCTCTAAAACCAGCCTGCTGACCAGCTAAGACCAGGTTGGATGACCAGCTAAAACCAGCCTAAACTAGTTGGCTGGTCTTAGCTGGTTTAAGCTGGAAGTAGCTGGTTTTAGCTTTTAGTCTAGGATGGTCAAGCTGGTTTTAGCTGGTTGTTTCAGCTGGTCTTCCAGCCTGACTAGCTAAGACCAGCTAAGAAAGTGGCCAAAAACCCTCTAAATCCAGCCTGCTGACCAGCTATGACCAGGTTGGATGACCAGCTAAAACTAGTTGGCTGGTCTTAGCTGGTTTAAGCTGGAAGTAGCTGGATTTAGCTGGTCTCCAAGCCTGTCTAGGATGGTCAAGCTGGTTGTAGCTGGTTGTACCAGCTGGTCTCCCAGCCTGACCAGCTAAGAAAGTGGCCAAAAACCCTCTAAAACCAGCCTGCTGAAAAGCTAAGACCAGGTTGGATGACAAGATAAAAACCATAGCCTAAACTATGGTTTTAAAAAAAACAGCCTAAACTAGTTGGCTGGTCTTAGCTGGTTTTAGCTGGTCTCCCAGCCTGCCTAGGATGGTCAAGATGGTTCCCTTCCGGGAACTCGCACTGCGTCATCAACGCTTTGGGGAAATGCCAT